>NC_029776.3:84438608-84439673 GCF_000817695.3 Arachis duranensis
TAAAACTCAAATACAATACCTATCCCTCTGGATAAAATAAAACTTAAAGCAACAAGGGCGATGGAACTCTATAAAAATAACAGGAATCACAAGTAAATCTACTAGTCGTCTGCATCTTCTAACTGAATCTTCGAACCTGTGTCACTGAAAGGGTGGAAGATTTTGGGGTGAGAACAAACCACACGTTCTCAGTAGGGAATGGAAATGCCGTAAAAGTAATGGATTTAATGCAAATAATTAACTTATTTAATAAAACTATTTTGTTAATCCTTTGGAAATACTTTTATTTCTACTTTAGATAAATAATTACTTTTCTTTAAATTTCTAAAGTCAAAACAAATTTTAAATATAAAACTAGTCACATTTTCTGTCTCTCAGCCACATAGTTAATCCTCGGTCAAATGTCAACTCGTAATCATTTTAATACACTCACAAACAAATAGTGCAAGCAAGAGATTCAATTCAATGTACAAGCAAGTCACAACAAGACAAACAATACGATCACAAAGTAATAAAACAATCAAATACAAATGTGCAAACAACATGATGCATGTCTATCCCTAACACAGGCCATGAGCTCATGTGTCGGTTACCTACCCGCTCCCGACATTACCCGGGCACAAGTCCCAGATATGGCTTTCCAGATACATCAGTGTGCTTATAAGTCGTACGGCTAAGCCGCATCAGTGTGACTTTCCAAATCAATAAGCGTACATCCGGAAAACAGTTCTCAGTGTGTGGGCGTCCCCACTTTACATTTGCCACTAAGGCCCAAACAATGTCACATCTGCTCTCCTGTGGCAGACACTTCATTAATTAATATATTCTTTAAAACCTTGTTCTCTGCTCTCCTGTGGCAGAGATTTCTTTTCTTAATAAACTGAGCTCAAATCTTTACTTAAAACAAAATCTCTCCTTAAAAGATTGGATTTAACATTACATTTTCCTTAATAAATCAAACTTTAAAATAGAGTAAATCTTTTCTTAACTAAATATATTTTAAATAATTTAATTTTTCAAAACCAAATCTTTTAAAATAACTTTTCAAATAAAACCTCAGATTTT
>NC_029776.3:84439690-84444345 GCF_000817695.3 Arachis duranensis
TATTTGTAATTATTCAATTAATTTTGTAGGCATTCTAAATTAAAAACGTTTATCTTTAAAAAATAAATCTCCTACCTCCGTATGAAATCAAAATCCACAAAAATTATGGAAAAACTTTTGACCGAGCTGCTGAAAAAGAAAGCGTCAGAAATTATCTGTGTCTCCTAGAACTCCAGTTGGCCGAACTCAAGGGGAAGAGGAGCTACGTCACCGTCAGCCTCCATCGAACAAAAGTGACGCCAACGTGTAGAGGAAGAAGATAAAAACACTTTTATCAGATTAGATTTTTGATTGAAATTACGGATCGCAAAAAATTGAACTTGAAAGATTTTTGGTGCCATGGTTTCTCGTTCTTCTCGCTCACGGCATTCTCCTTCTTTTTTTTCTTTAGTTCATGTTGATGAATGAAAGGAAATGAGGGTGATTAAAGGCTAAGGGTGTTGAATGAGAAATTTTGTGGTATTAAATATCATTAGGTGTCAAGCTTATATACATATTTATTCATGCACCTAAGCCACGTCTCTATTTTCTTTCTTTTATTTTCTTCATTTTCGGTGGGAAAGGAATGAATGATTAAAGAAAATTGGTAATAAGTTATAATGTGGTGTTTAATGTTATTAGGTGTCATGGCTAATAAATAAAATGAAACATGTGTCATAGTTATATATGCATATTTGCTAATAAGTCATATTTCTATTTCTTTCTTTTATTCCCTTAATATATCCGTTGGTGATGATGATTCATATGATGAAAAATGATGATTATAATTAGGTGACATAGGTTATATGTATATATATATACACATAATAGGCTCATATCTAATAATAATAATAATAATAATAATAATAATAATAATAACTTAAAATATAATAAAATTTAATTTTAAAAAATTCGGGTGTTATAACCAAAACAGGATTATGTCCAAATATAAAAGACTAATATAGTACTTTACCTTTATATTTTTTTATATTAGATTCATTAGTTTACTCATATTAAGAGGAGAAAAATTATGCAATAAATTATATGTTATAAAAAGTAATTGGTTTACACATAAATTATTTTTATAAAAGACAAAATTAATTTTCATATATAATAATCCTTAATATGTGTAATGTCATATATATATTAGGATGATCTATTTTAATTATATGAATGATTATTGTTATTCACTTTTTATTGCATTCGTAAATAATATTTAAAACTACAAAAGAGAAAAAATTTGGAAATTTTTTTAATTTGAATTGAACATTTTTTTGTAAGTATATCTAACTTTTATATATATTGAATGTAATAAAATTTAATAGTATATATAATAGTTATTACAACAATAACTCAAAACATTAATTTAAGATATACTTGGACTCAATAAAACCCTCAAACGAGCAAGATCAATCTAGGCCTATTGTTAGGGTATAAAATATGACGTAGGTTCATTACCTTAAGGTCCAATGCAGATGAAGTTTACGTGTCCCATCACAAATAGGATCAAGTTGGATTTTTATTTCTAGTTAGAGTTGGTAATGAATAGTCGTAGGGGTACAATGGGCCTTCTTTCCGTCCCTCACTCCCGTTTTAAAAAATACATCTCGTCTCATCTCTATCTATGTCTCAAATTCCTATGTAATAATCAAATCCCCTTTACGGAACGTAGATACCCACATGTATCTATGAATATTATTTGAAAATTTTTAAAATAATTTTCGAAAAGTTATAATATAATAATCATAAAATAATCAACTCAATATAATTTAACATAATTCATAACATATTTACTATAAAAAATAATGTTTCAAAAAAATTATAAAAATAACTTTTAATATAACGTAATTTTTTAAGAAAAGACTACGGCGTAATGATAAACTTAAGAGACAATGAAAGTCAGTTAGAGAGACAAAAATAGAGAGAGAGAGAGAGAGAGAGAGAGAGAGAGAGAGAGAGAGATGCAAAATCAATGCTGAGGATGAGTCTAAAAGAAAGATGTAAAACTCGGTTAATTAACGGCTAATTAATTCATAAATGAGAATTTATTCTAGAAAGTTAAAAATGTGATTTTTATGGCTTAATATGATAGAGGAGATTGATATGAGAATTTTGGTACCAATTTTATAGAAATTGGACCAAGATTGGACCGAACGGGCCAAACCGGGCCAACTGGACCCAAAGTGGACCCTTGACCCAACTAAACTAAACTAAAACCCTAGTTTTCAGCATTCTCTCTCCTCACAATATACAAACACATGCTGAAATTGATATGGAGGGGGGAAGAACACTCTCTCAAGTTCTTTCTCTCATTTGATCTTCAAACTACCATAACTTTTGATCTAGAGCTCCGATTGCCGCACCGTTTGCGGCCATGTGTTTACCGAGGAGAGCTCTAAAAAACTCATACAATCAATTTTGAGGTAAGCCACGTTTTGCTCTTCAAAATTCCAGCCCTTGTTTTTGAGTTTCATGGACAAAATATTGAGATTTTGGGCTCTTTGATGTTATATGACCCAACTCTCTTGAAGGAGAAAATTAACATTGTTTCCTTGGATCTTGGATGTGGTAAGATTCTCAATCCTAGTGTAATTTATTGTTCTATGATGTTTGGGTATTGAGATGTTGTGTATGGATATGATGATTGTGGCTTAGGTTGTGTATATGTGAATATTGGAGCTTGATTGAGACTTTGAATAGCTTGAAAAGGGATTTGGTGGTAATAATCTGTTCTTAGAGGTATTGAGACCTTGAGAGCTTGAGGAAAAGTGGTTTGGAAGTGCTCCAGTTGAGATTGGAAAATTGGCTAAGGTATAGTCTCGGTTTATCGTATCTAATATGTAATGTGGTAGGAAATACTTAGGCTAGAGGCCTTAAGATATGCATTAAATTGTTGATGTTATTGAATGGTTGAGATATATGATGTGGTCATATATGTGATTATGAATATTGATGCCTTGATGGGGTGATATATGAGAAAAATGCATGTTGTGATATATGCTTGATGAGTAATTGAGGTTGAATTATGGGTGACACCATGTTGATGGTGAGCATGATATTAATTATGTGTAATGATGGTTAATTAGAAATGGTATTATTGAAAATTGGGATGAGAAAGTATGTATGACATGTTTATGTGTTTGTCTCTTAGCCATTTGATTGAGAAGTGTTAAAATAGTGGGATGATATTTTGTGAATTGTGGTAAAGTGTTAATGTGTGAGTTGAGGAGGCTTGATGTTGATTTTGGTATATTTTTATTGATTTCAAAGAAAAGGGATTAAATTGGCATGTTTTGGTTGATTTTGACAAGAGTTGAAAATGGCTTGTTTTGAAAATGGCACTTTGTGGTTTTGTGTTAAAACATGGTTTTTTGGCATGCTTTGATGGGACATAACTTGGACTGCGAATTTATGTTTTGTGCCAAACTTATTTAGAAGTGAAATTGGATCCGGGATGTCCATGCCGTTCGAAGAACGGGCGAAAATCGATTTAAAATGAGAAAGTTATGTCCGTTGGAAGATTGGGGGTTGAATCTGTGAATTCTGCAGCTTTTAACTTAGAAAATTTTTAGCAGAATGACCCTCCACGCGTAGGCGCACTTGGCGCGTACTCGTCGTTCTTCAAAAAGGCACCATCCATGCGTGTGCGGAATGTGCGTGGAATGTGCGCGGGCGCGTCGATGTGCTCCACCAATTGCCCAGCCATTTTTCCGAGAGTTGTGCCAGAGTTGTGTCTGGGGCGCAAGTGCACCCACGTGTACGCGTCGTTTGGCTATTTTTCAATCCACGCGTCTGCATGAATGACGCATACGCGTCGATGAGCTTTGTGGCCATCCACGCGTGCACGTGGAGTGCGCGTACGCGTGGCCTTGTTTTCATCCCAAAGTTGACTTTTGAGTTTTAAAAGCCAAATTTCATCTTCTAAGCCTCCGATCTTACCACTTATGCCTTAAATTATTATGATATGCCTAGCAATGAGAAAATGAGCTAGGGGATGTAGTAACTTGCGAGTGAAGCAAGGGAAAAACGAATGATCAATGAGGATCAAAGATGATTATGTGAGATGCAGAGGATGGCGGTGGAAGTGCTTGTTATGTGATGAGCGGATAATTTGTACGCTTTTTGGCATTGATTTTAGTATGTTTTTAGTATGATCTAGTTAGTTTTTAGTATATTTTTATTAGTTTTTAGTTAAAATTCGCTTTTCTGGACTTTACTATGAGTTTGTGTGTTTTTCTGTGATTTCAGGTATTTTCTGGCTGAAATTGAGGGACCTGAGCAAAAATCTGATTCAGAGGAGTCTCTACACGAAAATGCTTCATTGCTCAACCCAAGCACACACCAAGTGGGCCCGGAAGTAGATTTTTATGTCATTTACTCATCTCTGTAAACCCTAGGCTACTAGTTCTCTATAATTAGGACCTTTCACTATTGTATTTTCATCTTGGTTCTTCTGGTTCCCTCTCTGGGACCGAAGCCAATGATCACTCTTGTTCTTATGTATTTTCAATGGTGGAGTTTCTACACACCATAGATTAAGGTGTGGAGCTCTGCTGTACCTCGAGTATTAATACAATTACTATTGTTCTTCTATTCAATTCCGTGAGATCAGAGTCTTCGTGGTATAGGCTAGAACTGATGGCGGCATTCAAGAGAATCCGGAAGGTCTAACCTTG
>NC_029776.3:84444554-84475842 GCF_000817695.3 Arachis duranensis
CACTGAGAGGATGGGAGGTAGCCACTGACAACGGTGAAACCCTTGCTTAAGCTTGCCATGGAAAGGAGTAAGAAGGATTGGATGAAGACAGTAGGAAAGCAGAGAGACGGAAGGGACCAGCATCTTCATGCGCTTATTTGAAATTCCCACCATTGAATTACATAAGTATCTCTATCTTTATCTTTATGTTTTATTCGCATATCACCATACCCATTTGAGTTTGCCTGACTAAGATTTACGAGGTGACCATAGCTTGCTTCATACCAACAATCTCCGTGGGATCGACCCTTACTCGCGTAAGGTTTATTACTTGGACGACCCAGTGCACTTGCTGGTTAGTTGTGCGAAGTTGTGTTTATGCCATGGTATTGAACACCACGTTTTTGGGGTTCATTACCGGGGATTATGAGAGTTGTGAAAAGTATTGTTCATAATTTCGCGCACCATTATGCCATGGGCCGAAGGGCCATAATTGTTAATGAATTGGCTGGTTATGGATTTAACCGTGAGTCGGATGGCTGGATTATTACCGTGTTACGGTGGAGCCATAATTATGGCTAAGTATAAATACATATATGCTGTTGAATGAATTGTGAATATTCGCACTTCCACTATCGGAGATAAGAGTTTTCCTGGGAGGAAGCAGTGGCTAGCCACCACGTGCTCCAGGTTGAGACTCGAAGCTCTTTTGACCCTATGTCGTCAGGGTGGCCGGGCACTGTTAAAGTCCCGGATGAGCTCACTCCCATAAATATTCACCAGCGAGAGTGATGGATATGGATCATGATTATGATCAAGTTTATATTGAGTATAACTCGAGTTGGGGAGACACGACAGAGGGACAGTCCAATGGTTAGCTACCAGGACTTGTTGGGTTGGCTCTATAATCGACAGATGATATCATCAGCCATTAGGGACAGGCATTCATCATATGCATACTATGTGAATTATTTGAGATTGCTTATTTGACTGTATATTACTTGCTAATTGTCTAAATGCCTTATCTGTTCCTATTTGTATATTTCTTGTTTGAAATAATTGTGTTTGCTATATTATTTTCCTGCTGGTGGTTGGGAAGTCTGAAGAAATTGGAAAGGGAAGTATTAGCTAGACCGAAGAATCTTTAGTCAGTTGCCACTTATGGTTTAGCTTGTTTATAAGCTTTGATTTTATCTGGAGGAAGTTCTAGGATTGCCTTTGGCTTTCCTCTATTATTACATGTTATATATGTGGGAACTGTTACAATGCTGGGAACCACCGGTTCTCACCCATGTAGATTTTGTGGTTTTCAGATGCAGGACGTGAGGTTTCTCGCTGAGGCATGCTGGAGACTTCTGGATCAGCGAAGATTCTTTGTTCTCGGGACTCTGTTCTGGTTTATATGTCTTGCTTAGATACTTCTTTCTCCACTAAATAATATAAACTGTGATGACTCCTCTTATAGGAGATTTTGGAGAATAGGTTCTCTGTTTTTATGTCCCTTTAGGTTTCTTTTGGGGTTTTCTTATTTTATTATATGTATATATTGCTATGCTCGGACCGGTCATCTTCGCAACCGAATTTTGAGTTTTGATATTTCCATTTTTGACACTCTTTTGTATATATATAATCTCGCGTTGGTTTATCCTTGTCCGTTACGTTTTTACCCCCTTTTCTTGAAAAGGCTCCTAGTTATAATCATTTTTCACAATAATATTCGTACTAAATTTTTATTTTAGAGATCGTAATACTTTGTCATATCTGAATGATGACTTAAGCATAAGACTCTGTATGGTAGGGTGTTACAAAAGAAAGATCGAAAGGTTTGAATTGGAGGTAGGAACTAGGATTATTAATGGATGAATTTATGTATGTATAAATTAGGATAAATCAATAATTTCATATTCGCGTGGATTTAGCGGGTCCCATGTTGTCAATACCTATGTTTTTGTCCCTGACTATTTCACTTGGGCAGGTCCCACCCATAGAGATTTTTTGTATTCCTATATTTAGTCCCAAATTACGAGTAATTTCTGTGAGTATCTATTTTGGCTGGTTTTTTTATTATTCTAATTTCTAACATTTGTTGGCTTGTAATGTGGAGCTATTCCAGCCACTCAATAAATTCCTAGATAACTAAAATTTATGTTATATCATTTTCATAAAATCATCTATATCTTTGTTAAAATAATATTAATCAAAGATAAATAATAAAACACTAAATNGGAAAGAATTAAAAATATTAAAAAATTACATATTGATTCGTAAGATTTTGTTTTTAAAAAATTTTTCATGGTTTATGATTATACTTTTTTCGTATCGATGATATTAGTTGTAAAATCTGATAAATTAGTTAATAATTAATTAATAAATTAATTATTAATCTAGAAAATTATAAATAAAATTTTATAGTTTAATGTGATAGGGTTAATTAAAATAAGAATTTTAATACTAATTTTAAAGAATTTGACCCAAAATTAAACCAAACGAACCGAACCGAACGAACTGAATCTGTGTTGAGTCCAAGGCCCAACCCACTCACCAAACAAAAGGAGTTCAGCTTCTCCCTCTCTCCTCATGCCTACTGAAACGCTGAATGTTCAGCAAGGAAAGGAAGAACACCTTCCCACAAACACAAATTGTAACTTGATAATCAAATTCACATAACTTTTGATCCGGAGCTCCGATGGCCACATAATTTATGGCCATGCGACCACAATGGCGAGCTCTACAAAGCTTATTCAATGATTAGGTAAGAAAATCACTTCTATATTCTAATTTTCTCTCTCCTAAATTTGAAAATTAATGAGCAATTATGTTAAAATTATTTGATTTTAGTGTTTAGATTTGAATTAGTTTGTGGGTTTTATTGGGTGTGGCTCACTTGAGCTGTGGGCAAGGTAACATAGTGAATTATTTGAGTATATGTGATTAGGTATTGAGTTTATATGTATGGATGCAATGATGTGTATTAGAAAATATATATGTAAGTGGTTTGAGGCTTAATTGATGGTCTTGGAAGCTTGGAGTGGAATTTGTACTGAAAAATCTGTTTGGGAGGTGTGTGGCCTTGAATGTAACACCCTAATATTCAAATCCTTATGCTCGAGTCATAAGTCAATGATACTACGGTGGTATGACTCTCAGGTGGATTTTTAATATATAAATATAGGTAATTTCGGAAAGAGTATTAATCGAGAAGCCTGAAAAGAGTATAAATAAAATTGCGAAGACGTATCACTCACATTTTGACAACAAAAAGATAAACCGTGAAGCCGAAAGTGATATATGGACAAGGCATAAAGGAGATTAAGAGATAGATAACAGATAGATATTTATAACATAAGTAAATAGCCACTAGACGCGACCCGCGAAGTTTAGGCCGGCTAAGGTACAGCATGAAAGTAGTTGACAACAGTATATCCTAATCTCTCCCAAAGGAAACATGAGAGCCTCTATAGGCAAGTTCAAAAGAGCTCAATACATAATATAATCTTTTCAAAACAAAGGTGGAGAGATTCTAAGCAAAACACGAAGTAGAGAAAATAAGGATCTTCGCCGTCTCTCAGACGACCCACAACTCACTTCTGAGCATCTGGACCTGTATCTGAAAAACAAGAGATATATACGGAATGAGAACCCCGGGCCCATGGGTTTCTAGTACGGTAAAAGTGTCAAATAAATACAATGCACTGCAATAAAAACTCACTAAGCATCCTAAACTTCTTCACCAATTATCCATCCTAGGTTCTCGCCAATCCATGAATAGGCAACTGTCATAAGGGAGTGCTAAATCTAATTCATGTTTCACATGTTTCCCAACTCGCTGACTCTTCCACGAATCAGACTCAGAATCATAAGCAAAACCATCACCAGTTGTTCTACCTCAACAATTCTATATCAATACATCATACCCTCACCTGGAGCTAGTGAAACTACATCACTGCATCTACCCAGGGAGCTCAAATTATCTCATTCAATGATCGTCATCATCATGCAATCGCATCATCAATTCATCTCATCAAGAACAATCCTCAACATCTACCGACACCAGCATGAGGGGCCTCTCAGTTGTACAAACACAAGCAATACAGGCAAGCAATACACAAATAAGGTACAAGTAGAACAAGTAGCACATAATCAGGTAACATAGCATATATGATGTAGAAATCCAAAATAAATAGGCAAACCCAAACAATTCAAACATATGCAAATGATGTATGCCTGCCCTATTTCTGATGATATCATCTATCGGTTATATAGCCAACCCGACATGTCCTGGTAGATAACCATTGGACAGAAACACCCCTTGCGGAGCAAGTAGGTTTGAGCTACAACTCCTTTGCTACTACCCGCTCAACCCAGAGCCAGTGAAATAACCACTACTGCGGCTACTACCCAGGCGAGTGTTTAAAAGCTCAACCTGGAGCAAGTGGATTCACCACTACTGCCACTACTACCCAGGCATCACAATCTCTGACCTGGAGCAAGTGGGACGAACCACAACCCTTGCTACTGCCCAGGATCTCAAAACATACATTCGTTCAGTTTAAAATCAATCATCATTGTTATCAAATCTCAAACATTAACCTGGAGCAAGCGGGATGAACCACCACCTTTACTACTACCCAGGTATCACAAATACACATTTATTCAAAACTCCATAATTAAACTCATTTATCATAAACATCCTTTCCCGTTTCATACCCAGAGCAAGTGGACAACGCCACTGCCTACTACCTGGGGTCACATATCACATTTCAAAATTTTTCATTATCATCCATGTAACACATTCATTCATTAATCATATATGCATTTATACTCAGCCATAATCAATAATGGCTTTGCCGTAACCCGGTAATAACTCAGCCATCCGGCTCATGGTTTAATCAAGAACTAGCCATTTATCAATAAATATAACCCTTCGGCTCATGGCATACACGGTACTTCCACCGTCATCCTCTATATCTCATATAATCATCTTTGATCATCATTGATCATAACTTTTTCCCTTGCTTCATTTGCACGTTACCACGTCCCCTAGCTCCTTTCTCATTGCTAGGCATATCATAATGATTTAATACATAAGGGGTGAGATTGGAGGCTTAGAAGTATGAGATTTGGCTTTTAAAACTCAAAAATCAACTTTGGCATGAAAACAGGACCACGCGTACGCGTCCTCCACGCGCACGCGTGGATGACCACAATGTTCATTGACGCGTATGCATCGCCCACGCGTACGCGTGGATGGAAAAACAGCAAAGGGACGTGCCCGCGTCAGCCACGCATACGCGTGGGTGCGTTTGTGCCCCACGCACAAAACTGGCACAACTCCGGCACAACTCTCGGGAAAAATGGCTTGGCATTGGGTGCAGCGCATCGACGCGCACGTGCACACCACGCACACGCGTGGACGGTGCCTTCTCGAAGAACGACGCATACGTGCCAAGTGCGCCTACGCGTGGAGGGTCATTCTGCTAAAAATTTTCTAAGTGAAAAGCTGCAGAATTCACAAATTCAACCCCCAATCTTTCGACGGACATAACTTTCTCATTTTAAATCGTGTCCTGTCC
Organism: Arachis duranensis; assembly: GCF_000817695.3. Taxonomy (NCBI): domain Eukaryota; kingdom Viridiplantae; phylum Streptophyta; class Magnoliopsida; order Fabales; family Fabaceae; genus Arachis; species Arachis duranensis. The sequence continues at coordinate 84,450,107 of NC_029776.3, forward strand.
GTTCTTCAAATGGCATGGACATCCCGGATCCAATTTTATTTCTAAATGAGTTTGGCACAAAACGGGGATCCGGAGTCTAAGTTATGTTCCATCAAAGTATGCCCAAAAACTATATTTTCATACAAAACCACAAAGTGCCATTTACAAAACAAGCCATTTTCAACCCTTTTCAGAATCAACCAAAACATGCCAATTTTGACCCTTTTCAAAATCAATCAAAATATACCAAAATCAACTCAAGCCTCCTCAACTCATGCATTAACACCTTACCACAATTTACAAAACCGCCATATAACCATTTTTACCCATTTCAAACAAATGGCTAAATTACAAACACATTAACATGTCATACATCCTTCCTCATCCCAATTTCCAACAATACTATTTCCAATCAATCATCATTATACATAATCAATACATACTCACTATCACATGGTTTCACCCACAAATCAACCTTAATCATTCCTCAAGCATATATCACAACATACATATCTCTCATGCATCATCATACCATCAAGGCATCAATAATCATAATCACATATATGACCACATAATATATCTCAACCAAAACCAATATACCTTATCTATATAATTTTACCCAAAGTTACCAAATTCCACACTTCAACTCCTCAAACCTTATTATTCAATAACCAACCCAATCATTCATATATTCATTATCTGAGATTCATCCAATCACTTGTGTCATCATACAATGCACACATCAACTTACCTTCTTTACATCTTTCCGGCCTCCGGCCCAAGATTCACGGCCTCCTGTCCAATTTCACAATTTAAATACATAAACCACAAATCAATACTCATTACCCAATACATCAAATTCTCAATACACCAAGTATACAAGGCCACACAATTCTCAACCCAATCATTAGTTCACATTACATACCAACTATGCATATTAGCACCAACCATTTACACAATCCAAATTTAATCCTAGGGGCATCTAGCCTAGGAATTCTCATCACACCACACGGTACTTAAATAAAACTTAAACCGTACCTCTTGTAGCCAAACCAATTGAGCCTCTTCTATGGAAGTCTCTACCAACCCTTAGCTCCAAGCCTCACCAAGGTCCACAAGCAACACCAACCCTCCAATTGTGCATCAAAATCACCAAATACACTAACATAACCAATTTCACATACATACATCAACCTAGGGCTCATAAAAATGACAAATCACAAGGGTTTGAGAACTTCTTACCTCAGCCCATATGAAGTAGGGATAGAACCCGCTTAGAATCCATGTTGGAGTATCCCTAAACACCCAAAATCACAAGATTTCAACACTAACTACCCAAAAACGTGTAATAGTAGGGAATTTCAAAAACTGAGCAGAGATAAATAGAATAATCACCACAAAAGTTAGATAAAATTGTAGAGGATGAGAAGAGCGACGTGCGGCCGCAAACAGCTCGTCAATCGGAGCTCCGTAGCTCAAGTTATGGTGGTTTGAAGATCAAAGAGAGTGAGGTTTTCTCTCTTCTCTTCTCTCTTCTCAATTCAGCGCCCAACAGCCCTTCTTTAGGGTAAAATGAGCTGAAATGCTCATAACTAATATTTATATATATTGGGTCTTGGGCCCACTTAGGCCCGGTTCACTTATTTTTGTCCGTTAGCCCAATTTTGGGCCAAAACCTTTAAGATTAGCGCTCTAAATCGCACTTTAAATATTTTTACCTCCCCTAATTATTATTCCTCATTCATTAATCTTATTTACTCATAATCAATTTTCTCATCTGCAGTACCAGACAGATCTCAGTCGGTACTGCCGGTCAAAATTCTATTGTGCGTTTTTACGCAGAAAACTATGTTTTCCGACTCGAAAAAATTCACTGAATCCAAATATCATATTTAAATCATAAAATTCCAATTGCCAAATCTTCCAACCATATTTGCTTCTATTTAACTTATTATTTAATTAATTTCGGTTAGACCGGGTATTACACTGAAAGTTTGAGAAAAAAGTGACCTAGAAGTGTTCCGAGTTTATGGAAAAATCGGCCAACGTATGATTTCGGTTTCTCGTATCTAAAATATAATGTGGTGAGAAAACTTAGGCTAGTGACCTTAGGATAGGAATTGAATTATGATGTTTTTTTAATTGCTTGAGATGGATTATTATGTATGTGGTTATAGGTTGAGATGGATTATTATGTTTTTGATAGCTTGGGGGTTGTGATTGATGTTCTTGTTAATGTTATGTGTAATTTGTATGGGATATTAATTGTTATGCACAATGGTTAATGAATTTGAATATTGTTGAACTTGAATTATTGAGTTGAGATTATTGAAAGAGGGGAATTGGTAAGTTTTGGAATGGTTTGGAATTGGTAGGTTTTGAAAATGGAGGTTTTGTAAAGTTTTATGGTAACCATGATTTTGACTAACTTTGGCAAAGCATAACTTAATTTCTGGACCTCCAATTTGTATCAAACTTTTTTAGAAAGAAAATTTGGTCCGAGATGTCTACGCCATTCAAAAAACGGAGAAAAAATATTTCAAAACAAGAAAGTTATGCAAAATCAAAGTTTGGTATGCAAAACAGAAATTTTTGACTTAGCACCTTTTTGCTTCTGCTACTAAGCCCGCGTACACGGACCCTCCCTATACACGGATGGTGGTCTCTACCTAGTGCCTCCGCGTACACAGCTGAGTGGCGCGTACGCAGGATGGGCAAATTTTTCAATGATGTGTACACGGGCATAGAGATGCAGACGCAGACCCCTATTTTTAGCCGTGTGCTTACACACATCCCCTGTTTTTCGGAAATATAAATTTTTGTGTTTTTAAACCAATCCTCTAGTTCTCAAAACCTTTCCAGTTCTTGTTTAAAGCCTGGTAGGTCGATCTTTGGGTAGTGAAGTATGATTTTAGGCCGTGAAAAAGATAACTCGTTGGCCAAAAATCAACTTTTCACAAAATTTTCACAAGATTTCTAAACCTTAATTTTCACAACACTTCAATTTCCATCCCTTTTTAATCTTACAAAACCACATCAACTCAAGCTCAAACATGACCCAATATACCAATTTTCTATACAATCATTCATTCTCAACAACAATATGATCCATACCAACAATGTACCTATACATATGTATATACCTCATCCACACCATCAACTTTTTCATACCAATCTGACAACCACTCAACCAATCCACATTCAATTCTACTCAATATACTACAAAATACATCACAATCAATATCATTATCATAACATCATGATTATCATTGTTCAACACACACTCAAGGTTAGTTCTCATCATTCTCATCTTTCAACCCCAATCATTAAAATCATGCAACACAAATCATGAATACCATCATTCTTCACCCAAGTTCATGATACTCAATATTTACTTTAAGGTTACTAACCACTAATCATACATACATGTTTCAACCTATCTTATGGTTATCTAACCTATGTTTTCACAAGACATTATAGTTTAGTTACGAGAAACTGAAACCATACCTTGACCGAATCCTCCCTAAGCTCAAAATCACTAAAATTCAAGCTTCAAGGTTCTCAATCAACTCTAATGATTTCAGCCACCAAGGATTGTTCCAAGAGCTCCAATTTACCAATTCAACCTCCAATTTAACATAAATTCAATCTAATTCATGTAATTTACTAAATTAGCACTAGGGTACACAAAATTGGGTAAACCACAAGGATTTAGAGTTTCCTTACCTTACCCATTGATGATTGGAGTATAAGCCAACAATTATCTAATGTTAGATTGAACCTAAACTACCAAAATAATCAAAATTACTCAAAACCTAAACCATTTTCGTGGAGAAAAAGGGCACAGAAAACTGGGCACAAATTATAGAAATACTTACCACTTTATTTAGATAGAATTGAAGAGGACTCCGAGTTGAACATGTGACCGCAAACGGCTCGTCAATCGGAGTTTCGGATCAAAAGTTATGGAAGATAGAATATTTGAGTGGCAAGGGTTTTATGTTTGCTTCCCTTCCCTTTCTTCTCTGCGGACAGAAGCTTGAATGATGAAGAAAGCTTGATTTCAAGCTTATGTACATGGGGTTAGGTTGGTGGGATTGGGCCCACTTGGGTCCGGTTCTATCGGTTTGACTCGTTCGGCCTATTTTTGGAGCAAATTCTTTGAAATTAGTGTCATAATTCTTATTTTAATTAGCTCTACCTCATTAAACTATAAAATTAAATTTTCTAATTATTCTGATTAATAATTAATTTATTAGATAATTATTTACTAATTTTGCGGGTTTTACAGTTATCGTTCGTATTTCTGCATTATGCAAGTTGAGCTTTTATTCTTTCATCATGCTTCTAGTATTACTATTTCTTTCTATATATATAATATTATATGAGCCTTAGAAATGTCATGACACTTTGTTATCCTTGGCTTTACGGCACGAGATAAAGTTTAGGGTAACGGGGTGTTACATTTAGTGGTATCAGAGCGGTTGTCCTCGTGAGCCTGAGGGATGGACCGATTGTGCTTCATTGCATACTCTGTGTGTCTTTTCCATGATGCTATTAGGTTATTTTTTAGATATATGCATAACATGCTTGTTTGTGAGTGCCTATTTGGGATAATTGATGCACTAGGTAGGTTATCTGCTTGATATGTATAGCATGCTCGTTGTGAGTGCCTTTGGGGATAATTGAAGCACTGAGCTTGAGATATTGAGACTGATCACCTTGATATCGATTGTTTCGTGTGGAAAGGAAACCAGAATGGAAACTCAGGAACGAGGTCGATCACGTTAACAGAGAGATAGTGAGGATGATTAACCTAGCCTATGCGTTATGAGTTCGACATGTTATGGAAAACCAATTCATGGAGTTGCGGCATATCAGTTGATGGGTGAGGTCCAGCACGGGTGGCAGGGGAAGTATCGACTGATGCTTTTGCGGTTTGTAATTATGATTTTTCAATTTCTAGCCGATATTACCTTGAGCCTTGTTGAAAAAATTTTAAAACTTAGAATGATTTTGAAATTTGGTTTGGAACTCTTGGTTTAAATGATATGGTTTAAAAGAAAAGTGAGTTCTATTTTATAATTTTGTTAATTTGTAAATTCGGTTTGAAACTTAAGCCACAATTTAAGGATTTTAATGAATTTAAGGAAATCATGATTTCAAGTAATTAATTTAAGAATAAATTATTTTTGAGTATTTTGAAAAAGCCTTAGCAATGGACTCGTTTAGATTGAACTTGTTCTGAAAGTTTTGAAAAGTGTTACAAAATCGGTATTTGGTTTAAAGAACATTTTTTTGGATTCTTAATGACGATAATCAGAGTGACACGGCGGAAGGCGAGAGAGAACATCGACACGGTAGGATGACGGTGGACGAGATGCATTGACGACTTGTTTGGGTTGACAACGTTGATAGTAGAACGCTTCGTGGAGGATATATCACGCAATTTGAATTTTGGGGACAAAATTCCTAATTAGAAGGGGAAGATGTAAGAACCGAAGTTTTCACGTAAAACTGCTTTAATAAAATGATAATTTTTAACTGCCTGGAATAGGTTTGAAAATATAGAAATAATATTTTAAAAATAAAAAGGTGAAATTTGAATTCAGTAAATTTTTCTGAGTGGAAAAATGTATCTTTGCGGAAAAATTTCTGTAAAAATGTGTACCGGAGTTTAAGCCGGCAGTACCGGCTCTAGTCTGTCCAATACGGCGTATTTTAGAAAGTAAGATTTTGAAAGATTGAATTTATTGTCTTGAAAAGACAAAAATAATTTAAAATTAAAAATCGGCCCAAGGTCCAACATATATACGTGTGTTTAATGAGCTTTCAGCTCATTTTATACATAGAGAGTGAGAGAGGGACGGTGATGGAAAAGAGAGGAGATGAGGGTTTGGTTATTATTCACTATCACCTTGTTTTGCTTATAACTTGAGCTACGAAGCTCCGATTGACGAGCCGTTTGCGACCACGTGAAGCTCTCACCGAGTCCATCATTTCTAACTAAGTTTTGTTGGTAAAAAATATTGGATGTGAGCATGCTTGTATTTTCTCTCTGGTTGTAAGGGTGACAGGGCACAAGTACCCTCTAATGGTGACATGGAACAAATACCCTCTAATGGTGACAAGGCACAGATACCTTCTAATGGTATTAAGGCACAACAGAGAGATTGTATCCGGGTTAGCTACCAGACACATCGGGTTTACTTGATAACCGACAGATGAGACTCATCAGCCATAGGACAAGCATGCATCATATGCATCTATGTGTTTGTTTGGTATGCTTTGTTTGGATTGCCTAACTGCTTGCATAAACTATTTGCTACCTGATTATCTGCTGTATTTTAATCTTAATTGTGATTTCCTTGCATGTAATAATTGTGTTTGAATTAATGATTTCAATGGAGGCTGGGAGGTTCAGAGGGGTTGAAAAGAGAAGTTTTAGATAGAACAAAGACCCTTAGCTAGTGGCCTGTTTTGTTTTTATGGTTTAGTTATGTTATAAGGTTTAATTAATATGTCGAAAGTTCTAGGATTGCCTTCGGCTTTCCTGGGACATTATATGTTAGGTATGTGGGCATTGTTACCATGATGAGAATATCTGGTTCTCACCCCATACATATTTTGTGGTTTTTAGATGCAAGACATGAGGCACTTCGCTGAGGCATGTTGGAAGCTTCTGATAGCGAAGATCTTTGCTCTTTTGGGGTTTTACTTTTGGATATATGTATATATGTAGATACTCATTATCTCCACTACTGATATATATAATGTATTAACTTCCTCTTAGAGGCTATTTTGGAGAGACATGTTCTATAAACCTAGTATTTTGGTGTCTTTTGGGTTCTCTTATATATATATATACTCTTACCTTGCTTCGCTTATGCTATCGTTTCGAGAGTGTTGCATTTTTTGATTTAACGATTTTGCTTTACTCTTTTCTTCAAAGGCTCCTAGTTATAAATCTTTGTCAAACTATATTACACATATATAAATTCTACTTTTAGAGGTCGTAATACCTCACCACCTCTGTCTTATGACTTAAGCATAAGATTCTGTGTGGTAAGGTGTTACATTATGGTATCAGAGTAGTTCATTCCTATAGAGCCTAAGGGACGGACCGATTATGCTTCTGTGCATTCTCTGTGTGTGTCTATGTGCTATTATGATATCTAACTGATATATGTGGCATAAATGTTCATGAGCAAGCATTTAGGACTCAAGACACTAGACTTGCAATATTGAGATTGATCAACTTGATATCATCTGTTTGGTGTGTATAAGAATTAGATGTCGACTCACAAACATGGTCGTGGATGAGGGAGAGGTAGATTAGGCAATGTAAACTCTGAACCAACAGGGAACCACCCTGTAGACTTTATGGCTGCCTTGGGAAACATGGCTACGGCTATGTAGGCGACAGTCGAAGCACTGGAAAACCAGATGAATAACAGGAACAATAGGAATAATGAAGAAGAGGGGCCAATGACTCTCGCCTCCTTTCTGAAAGTGAACCCCCAGACCTTCAGGGGGATTTCAAACCCCACTGAAGCAAATAACTAGATTTAGGCTACGGAACGGGCGCTGCAGGCTTAGCAGAAAGGTGAGGCCCAGTACTGGTGACAGGAAACACGACATATCCTGCAACCAGATAGGGGTGTTTGCGGTGCGGTTTGGTTCAGTTTTTGAGAGAAATGTCATCCGATCCGATTGTCTAATTAAACTGTGGTTCGGTTTGGTTTGGTTTTTTATCGAAGCCATCCGAACCAAACCAAACCAATTAAAATCGGTTTGGTTTGGTGCGGTTTGTTCATTTTTTTCAATCAATTCAAAAAAATACTACAATAATATTATAAATTACCAAAGCTGTAAGAACAAATTAGAAAGAATAGAACCAAACTAATTCATTGAATGGCATTACTGTAACAATACAAATACACAATCCACATCATTGACGAAACTTAACTTTCTTTTCAAGTTAATCATTCTCTAAGTACATAAATTCTTTTCTGGAGTCCTACTCTTTGTCTGCACAAAGATGTGGTACACAAGTATCCATATTTGCTCAACACACTTTCTATTTTTGAATTATTGCTAATAAAACTTTAAACAGATGCCATATTTAACATAGTACCTATAGAGTAAAAATCTTTGGAGTCGGCTATTGGACATTTTTAATGCTCTGGCACAACAATTGCTTCTTCAAATTTAAGTTTCATAACAGCTTTTTAACACTCCTTCAATTTCTTTGATGCATCAATGTCATTTGGGCATATTTTCTTGACCTATTTTAATATAAGAAAATTAGATCAAACACATTTGGATAGTATATGCTAAATAATATCATAAGTGAGGTAATCAAAGTTGTTATAAAAGGGCAGATCAAATAAATAAGAGAATTGCATGACTTTAAAGATCTCACAAACAACACCAAACAAAAAGAAATATTATTATTTTAGAAACATGGAAAATGAAAGCAATGAGTATCAACCTATATGTATTCAGCAATGTAGCAACCTTTTTAAGAAAATAGACATTTATAATTGCATATAATTACCTGCTGAAAATCTTTTAGAGCCTCCTTGAATTTTCCCATAGCAAGATGAGCTGCACCTCGCCTATAATACCCCTATAACAAGTAACTATAATTAGCACACAGAAGTTTTGGTAGATAACTAAATTCAAGCAAACCTAAAGTTATAGGAAGTGAAGCACCTTTGAGTATTTAGGATCAACTTCAATAGCCTTTGTAGCATCTTGTATGGCACTACCGTATTCCTCAAGCCGAAGATGCGCAAAGGCACGATTAGCGTAGTAAACCACATTTTTATCGTTTAGTTCAATTGCTTGCGTATATAGTTCAATAGCTTGAGTAAATTTGTGAGCTGAAAAGCAAAAACATTGGATGATCAGTCTTTGAAATAAATAAAACAAAATATAAACAAAAGGTGGAAAGCACCATGTACCAGCTCCTTTGCAGTATAACATCATATGCAACAATTAATGAAAAAAGAAAAGATGACAACATTAATTCCATTCCATACACTTCCGACATTTGCTATTCAAAAAAAAAATACCACAAATCACCAAAGCTGCGAGGTCGGAGGTCCTGTGTTGATCGTCGGTGCTGTCTGCTGTGTTGCCCTGTGGCTGTTGGGTCAGTGGGTGACTGGGTGGTGGCAAGGTGCTGTGTTGAGCTGGGTCTTCGTCTTCGTGATGCACCGGCGGTGGGATTTGGAGGAAGGCTTCGAGATTCAAGGACGTGGGTGGCTCAGGCTGGCTCCATGGCTGGGTGCACAGGCCGCAGAGGGCGAGATATAGTGCCTTGCATGGTTAATGGTTAGGTTTCGATCTGGGATTTGGGGATTAGGTTTGGATTGGGGATTTGGAGAGGAACGCAGTCGCCAGTAGCGCAGCAGTAGCACACCACTAGGACTCGTTTGGGGGGGATGGGGTCTGGTGGGGTGGTTGGTAGTTTTTAATTTTTAGGGTTTTTGGTCGAACCGGTTTGGTTCGGTTAGGGTTTTCATGGTAAGAACCAAAAATCAAACCGAATCGCAAAAAAAAAAACAGCAAAAGCAACGCTTTTTTTAGGTTTTTGGTTAGTTCGGTTTTCAGTTTTTTCGGTTTGGTCCATCAGTTTAGTTTGGTTCGGATCGGTTTTGAACACCCCTATAACCATATGGAGCTGTGGTACCATGGGAAGTGTTCCGAATAGAGTTTTACAGGAAGTACTTTTCCATTTCGGTCAGAAATGTCAAGGAGCTTGAATTATTGCAATTAAAATAAGTCCAGATGACTGTTACTGAATACACTAACAAGTTCGAAGAACTGTGCCAGTTCTCTTGCATTTGTCAAGGCGCTTCATAGGATTTTGCGGAGTGAAAGTGTATTAAGTACGAGAGAAGCCATCAAAGTGATATTCTAAGCTCTGTCGAGCCGATGGAGATTAGGGTTTTCTCTGAATTTGTGAACAAGAGTCGAGTTGCTGAAGAATGTGTAAGGAAGGCTGATGTGGCAGAGAATGATTGCTAGGAATTCCACCGCAGGGAGAACTACTAAGGATTCGCACCAAGGTGCCAAGAGTTTAAGAGAAGAGGATGCGCACAACAATTTTCTCAAGGACAGAATAACTTCGGGGCGAATGATGACCGCTAAGAAAATGGTAGAGGAAAATAGACAGTGGATGCTTCAGATGATTCGAACTATCAGAAATGTGGAGGTCGTCACCCAAATAGGCCGTGTCGTTATGGTTCGGGCTCATGTTCCAATTACGGAAAGCCAGGACATTTGGCCAGAGACTGCCCACATAGGAGAGGCCGAGATGTACCCGGATCCGATCCTCAGGTCCGAGGTAATAAATTTTAACCGCTTTGAACAATACCTGAGGATGGCATTCATTCGTAACACATGTTTAGGTTAAAAAAATCATAATTTCCGGTAGATGACCATAAGTTTTGTTGATAGGGGGTTTGGTTAGCACAAATGATTAAGTAAGTCTTTAATAGGAAGCGATTAGAGTGACGCAACGAAAGCGCAAAGATTGGGAGGACGTTAGGACAACTAAGGTCAGAATGGAGGAAATGTGGGAGATAAGTCGTTGCGGAGATTAGCAAGGGACGAGAAACTATCTGTTCGGTTGGAAAGGAAACTACTCTCACCAACTCTTGTAGTAAACAATATTTTCGAGGGAGAAAAGTTTTGTTAGGGGGGTAGGATGTGAAACCCGAGAAATTAGTGAATAATTAGCTAATAAATAAATTATTAATTTAAGAAATTAGAAAATAAAATTTTATAGTTTAATGTGATAGGGCTAATTAAAATAAGAATTTTAATTTAAATAGCAATTTTAAAGAATTTGGCACAAAATTGGAGCAAACGGGCCGAACTAAAAGAATCGAGCCCGTATTGTGCCCAAGGCCCAACCCACTCACCTAACAAAAGGAGTTCAGCTTCTCCCTCTCTCCTCATGAATGCTGAAACGTTGAATGTTCAGCAAGGAAGGGAAGAACACCTTCCCACAAACACAAACCCTCACTTGATAATTAAATCCACATAACTTTTGATCCGGAGCTTTGATCGCTGCATTGTTTGCAGCCACGCGACTGCAGTGGCGAGCTCTACAAAGCTCAGTCAATTATTAGGTAAGAAAACTACTTCTGTATTCTAGTTTCCTCTCCCTTAAATTTCAAAATTAATGAGCAATTATGTTGAAATTGTTTGATTTTGGTGTTTAGGTTCAAATTAGCTTGCATGTTTTGTGTTTTGTTGGGTGTGGCTCACTTGAGCTGTGGGCAAGGTAAGAATCCTCAACTCATAATGAATTATTTGAGTATATGTGATTAGGTATTGAGTTTATATGTATGGATGTCAATGATATGTATTAGAAAATATATATATGTAAGTAGTTTATAGCTTAATTGATGGTCTTGGAAGCTTGGAGTGGAATTTGTACTGAACAATTTGTTTGGGATGTGTGATGCCCTAAACGTTTGAGGAAAAAGTGAATTGGAAGTGGTCCCAGTTTATCAAAAAATCAGCCAAGGTATGGTTTCGGTTTCTCGTATCTAAAATATAATGTAGTGTGAAAACTTAGGCCAGTGACCTTATGATAGGAATTGAATTGTGATGTTGTTGATTGCTTGAGATGGATTATTATGTATGTGGTTAATAGTTGAGATGGATTATTATGTTGTTGATAGCTTGGGGGTTGTGATTGACGTTCTTGTTAATGTTATGTGTAATTTGTATGGGATATTGATTGTTATGCATAATGCTTAATGAATTTGAATATTGTTGAACTTGAATTATTGAGTTGAGATTATTAAAATAGGAAAATTGGTAGGTTATGGAATGAGAAAGGAGGTTGGAAATATGTGTTGGGAAATGTTTAATGCTGAATTGGTAAGATTTGGGTTGGTTTTAAAGGGTTTGGAATTGGTAGGTTTTGAAAATGGAGGTTTTGTAAACTTTTATGGAAACCATGATTTGACCAACTTTGGCAGAGTATAAATTAATCTCTGGACCTCCAATATGTATCAAACTTGTTTAGAAAGAAAATTTGGTTCGAGATGTCTATGTCGTTTGAAGAATGGAGGAAAAATGTTTTTAAACAAGAAAGTTATGTGAAATCAAAGTTTGATATGCAAAACAGAAATTTTGGACTTAGTAACTTTTTGCTTCTACTGCTAAACCCGTGTATGCGGACCCTCCCTATACGCGGATGGTGGTCTCTACCTAGTGCCTTCGCGTACACGACTGAGTGGCGCATACGCGGGATGGGCAAATTTTTCAATGATGCATACGCGGGCATAGAGATGCGTACGCAAACCCCTTTTTATAGCCGTGTGCGTACGCACAGCCCCTGTTTTTCGAAAATATGAATTTTTGTGTTTTTAAACCATTCCTCTAATTCTCAAAACCCTTGTTGCTCTTGTTTAAAGCCTAGTAGGTCAATCTTTGTGCAGTAAAGTATGATTTTGGGCTGTGAGAAAGATAACTTGTTGATAAGGAAGAGGTAAAGTAGATGATGATGAATAAGGAAGTGTTGGTGATGTGAGATAAAGAGTGACTGATGAATAAATGATCATGATTAATTGAGGAAGTGTACAAATGTGGCGAGTATGCCAGAAATGCATAAATGAGTTAATAAATGAATGTGGTAAATGAATCATGATGTAAAATGTTTGATGTGAGTATGCTTGTATTTTCTCTTTGGTTGTAAGGGTGACAAGGCACAGATACCCACTAATGGTGACAGGGCACAGATACCCTCTAATGGTGACAAGACATAGATACCCTTTAATGGTGACAGGGCACGAATTTCCTTTGATAGTATTAAGGCGCAACAGAGAGAATGTATTCGGGTTAGCTACCGGACACATTGAGTTGGCTTGATAACTGACAGATGAGACTCATCAGCCATAGGACAGGCATGCATCATATGCATTTATGTTTTGTTTGGTATGCTTTGTTTGGATTGCCTAACTGCTTGCATCAACTATTTGCTACCTGATTATCTGCTGTATTTGAATCCTAATTGTGATTTCCTTTCATGTAATAATTGTTTTTGGTTCCATTGTTATTGTTGCTGATGTCGTGATGAAGAAGACAAAGAAGAAGAAGGTCCTTCTTATGATAAATTATGGGTTCACTTGTTGGCTGATCTTAAAAGAGAATGTCAAATGCTGGTTGATAGTTATAGGAGTGCATGGAGAGAAACTGGACATACCCTCATGGCTAATGGTTGGACAGATCAAAGATAAAGAACATTATTGATTAACTTCTTGGTCTATTGTTCTAAAGGTTTGTGCTTTATGAAATCTGTAGGTGCTTTAAGTATGGTTAAAAAAAATTTCAATGTTGTGTCCCTTGTTTTCTGAGGTGATTGAATGGATTGGTCCTAATGATATTCTGCTTGTTGTGACTAATAATGCGGCCAATTATATTGCTACTGGTAGGCTTATCAATAAGAAATATGAAAATATCTATTGGTTACTATGTGCTGCTCATTGTCTTAATCTTATTCTGAAAGATATAAATTAAACATCACGACACACATTTCTAACATTACATTACGTGCTTTAAAAATGACAATATTTGTGTATAATCATATGGTTTTCTTATCTTAGCTTAGAAAAGGCCTACTTGAAAATAAATTGTACGTTCTGGTGCAACTCATTTTGCTACTGTATTTATCACATTGAAGAGCATATTTGACCAGTAAAGTATGAATCTACAATTTCTTCAATATGATAAACACAGTATCAAAACGAGTTGCACTAGGACATACAAATTGTTCTGAACACTGTCACTGACCTTCGAAAGAGATTGAGCGCAACAGAGAGCAGGACAACGAGACGACGGCGACAAGACGACAAAGACAAGATGATGGCGAGCAGGATGAAGACGATGGAGGATGGATGCCGAGCGAGGAAGAAGAGAGCGATTAGGGAGTTGAGGACAAGACGAAGAGAGAAGCCTCAGACAACTACGAACGGTGGCAAATGCTCACTTCGTTCAGCGGTGGTGAAAGCAAGCCAGGGTTTTCACTTTACCTTTTCTTTCTTTGAGGTGAGGAAGGAAGGAAACGAAATTAGGAACGAAGGAAGGGATTCGGGGGGAGAACAACGTGTTCTTCTTTTTTTTTTTTAATTTAACCAAAATGGCATCGTTTCAGAAAAATTGACCGGTTCAATAATTTGTGCTTAGTTTTATCATGAGCGATTTTGAGCATAGAATCAAACTATTTAAATCATCGTCGATTTTTTATCGGACTAATTTGATCGATCGGTTCAATTCGAATACCTATAGCATGTAGAAAGAGAAAAGATACCACTACCTGTAGATGTGAGTGAGATTTAAGGATTATTATTCAGTAGATGTAAGTGAGATTTAGATTAGAATAATTTTTAGATGTACCAATTATAAGAATATACCATCTGTCATATTGAAATTACAAAGAAAAGAGTAATGTATCTTAAATTTGTTTGAGTTGTGCTTTTTCTTTTCTTTTTTTTATTTAATTTTTGAAAAAAATATCTTTATCAATTTCAGTTCAATTTATTATACAAAGTAGGAATTTTTTAGGTTTTAATTTCATCATCCCACACTTATCTGCGTCATTCTTCTAAATTATTTTGGTACATTAAGATGAATTAAAACCTGAAGGGATGAACAATTAACTCAACCATATTATTGTTTATTTCTATTGCAGTGGGATACTAATAAGAATAGTAATTCCAAATTATGTGAGAATCTTTTTTTATTAACATTGGATTTGATCTGCATGTTATTTTCAGTTTAGGATTGTGTTCTATTAAAGTTTTATTATTCTAATGTAGTGAGATATTATTTACAATTAATTTTAAATAAATACGGAGATATTATCTATAATTAATTGTGTTCTATTTTCATTTATTTTTTTAATGACAATTATGGTATAAAAAATTGAAAAAAATCCAATCTAAAAAATAATAATTTATTTTTAAATAAAATAAATTATATATTGAATTAAAAAAAAGTTATTATGATTTCTTTTCACACAAATTATTAATACTGAGTGATAGTATTTTAGTAATATTACGAAAGAGTATTATTCAATTTAATAGTTTTTGTGTAATGGTGGTATAAATCTATAAATTTAGAATTTGAAAATTATATCATAAAATGTGAAATTTTAATAGGTAATAATATTGGTCATATTGTTATGACTTCAATAATAAATATGATACTAACGAATAAAATTATCACAGGTAAATTTTAATAACGACAAATTTTTATAAATATTGCTATCAATAAAAAATTGTTATACGTTAAAGACAAATATTATTTTTTTTCTACAGTATTTTCCAACTCAACAGGAATATTTGTCGTTAGCCAATGAGTTATTACATACATAATGTAAGATTTGAATCCTTAATACTTATTTTAAGTGGACGAGTGAGATGATCATTTAACCAATTCAAATTATTAGTTAAGATAAATATTAATTATTTTTAATATTTTTAACATTAAAAATCGTTAAATTTTTATTTTAATTATAATTTTATAAAATATATATAGTGATAATTATTATAAATATTTTTTGTTTAATTTTTTTTATAAAAATCTTCATATATTTTTATGTATTGCACGAAAACATAGAGTATTGAGCACTACTTCTTGAGTTTCTTTTCCTCTCGATCCTATAATATCACAATCATTCAACTTATTGTTGTAATTCTTAAGATTTAATTTTCCCCCCTTTTTTTTGTTGATTCTATATATAATATCACAAGCATTCAATTCAATACAATTCTTTATAGGAAAAGTATGAGGAGCCAATATAATTGTTCTACAATGTGTACAATGAGGATAATTTTGTAATTAAAATCAAATGATAATTAAAATAATTAATTATTATTTATTTATTTCAAATTTTAAATTTGAATGAAATTAGGATTTTCCCTTTGTTGTACCTCATTCATATAATCCTCCCTCTCCTGTTGACCTAGCAGAAACCCCTCCCCCAATTTGACCAAGCAGCCACCGAAGAGAGCCCCATTTCCGACGCTAGAGAACCAACCCCCATGAAATCCGCTGTAACCTGAGCCGTCGGCGCTACCCAACCGGTCTTCCCGCACGATTGGAGTGTTTCCTTCAAGCTTGGTGTTTGCTGCTGCCATCGTCCCGCGCCTCCCTCGTGCTACTGTCGAGCATCAGTCGTCGACTAGGAGCTCCCCGTCGCCGTCGCCTGGCCGCCGGACATCCGCACGCCCGTGTGGACCTGTGTCGCACCATACTCATCTCTGAACGCCGCGTCTTATTTGCGTTGTCTGTGGTCTGCCGTCAACGAATCTAACGCCACCGTTCCCTCTGCCTGATCGCGACGCTTCTCTTCGTCCCCCTCTTGGACTACAAAAGGTCAGTATAAAGCTATCGTTCTACTCTATAGTGTATATTTGTTTGACACCTAGGCTTCAGATGTTCTTTGATTAGGTGTATGCTGATTTTGAAGTTTATGGTGGTGCAATGGGATTGAGTTCTTGCTGTTTATATATGGTGGGGCTCCATACCAGACTCAGGAGAGTAAGCTTAGGAGAGGCGTTGATATTGTTGTTGGCACTCCAGGTCGCGTGAAGGTATTGCCTTTATAATATTTGTTGGTTTCATATAATGGTTTTTCATTTTTGCAATATAATTCATACCTATTGCCAATGTTGATAATGGAAGCTTTAGTCTATTTAATGGCTATTGTTGATTTTATATAGGATCATATAGAGAGGAAAAATATTGACCTGAGCCAGCTAAAGTTTTATGTCCTTGATGAGGCTAATGAGATGCTCAGAATGGGTTTTGTTGAAGATGTGGAATTAATTCTAAGTATTTAGTTTGGTTTTTGCCTCTTTGGCTAAATTTCATTTTTTTAAATTTATAATTTATAAATTATTTGAGGCCACTGATGTTCCATGCCAGTATTTGATTTTTTACTTTGTAACTTCATTCTTTTCAGTATAACAATGGTCCTTGATTTTTACAGGCAAGGTACAAGATGTTAGCAAAGTTTAGACACTTCTTTTCAGTGCTACTTTGCCAGATTGGATTAAGCATGTATGTATTGTCATCATCTTATGTTTCAGTGCTATTTTGCTAGCCATTTCTTAGGTAAAAAACCTAGCAATGATACAAAAAAAGTGCAGCCAAAGAATTTAATACCAAACCAGCAGAATGGAGAGCCACCTCAATAGCAGAATGGAGAACCACCTCAAGAGAAGGTATTTGACATAACAATGGATCCAAGATGAAAGAGGGAACTTGATCATGCTAATTTGTTACATTTTATTTTTTGTTGTTTAGTTTAGGTGTGATTGTAACAATCTTTTTTATCTTTGTTAACCTCGTTTGACAAAAGTTAGAATATGTTGGACATGGGTGTGCTTGCGTTTATTTTTCATCTCGATGTATATATGGTTTTGATTCATATTCATTTATTATCAAGCGTAGATGAAGAGGGTGGCATTATGTTATAAAGATATAGTTTTCAGGTTTGTATGCAGTTGTTGCAAGAATCTATACTTGATTTATTTCAATGAACCATTTTACTTTGGCTGGAATGAACCATTTTACTTGATTAATTTCAATGAATTATATATATATATGATTAGACATGATAGTTATTCTTTATCTTACAAGTAAGGTTAGTAAATTTGTTGCAAATTACTTTATGCTATACTAACTAGTCATTCGGCACGTAGCGGGTCATTTTAGATAGTGAATACATAGTTATCATTATTTGAGATACATTGGATGTTCATTTTTGTACGTGATCGGATGTTCACTTTTGTTGTGAACGTGGATGGTTATTTTTGGATTCTTAGTTTTATTTGATGCTTGATGGTGATGTTGGATCTAATTATCATGGTTATCCAATTTGTTACAAGTTTCAGATTGTTATTTAACATAGTCTTTTGGTATATAGCTGGTCGTTTTAGAAAATAATTACATTGTTATTTTTACATATTTATGTTGGATGTTCGTTTCTATATGATATTGGATGTTCACTTTTAAAGTATTTGTAAATGGTTATTCTTCGTGTTATTCAACTCATACTACCTGTAGCATGCATTCTAAAGGAATCATTGGATCTTGTGTCATGAACACTGATCATGTTTTCCAAAATCATAACAGATTCAAGTCAAATATGAAAATATGAAAGAGATATCTCTATTCTAAGACATAACAAACCGGGTATTCGGTTCAGTATGTAACTGGATGGTTACTTTCATAAACAAAATAGATGGTCATTTTGACTCACTCGGAGGTGTGCCATGCCTGAACAACTGTACACCAACAGATTCACAGAAGTTTAAAAAAAAGGTATCCACTGGAAACAAGTCCTCCAAATTCATCATAAATAAATCCCCAAGACACTAAGCGGTAAGTAATTTATATAACTTAAAGTAATTAAATTCACAGTAGTCAAACCCTATTACGCTACTTCTTCCTCCCTTTGTTCTTCCTCCCATTTAGTAAATCTTCGGCATGTTGTATCAATGTCCTCATGCTAGGTGCCGTGAATGGTGATCTAACTTCCTCGTGCTAGTTCCTCTGAAATCCAATGCAAGTTTCTATTCAGTTTGTAACCAACGAAGGAAGATTATAAGAACATGAGCAAAAAACCTTATTGTCATTACAGATGCTAACACAAAAAATAATCATAAGAGCCATTAAGAGAAAGGACTTCCACAGCAAGAATTTAAGTGGTCTGAGAGACCGACTCCTCCAATTATAAACACAACAACCATAAAGGTAAATTAGATTCACACAAAGCAATAACATGGCACACCTAAACAGTAGGGTAATAACTGTAACTCAACCATCCAGGTATTCATTGAAGTAACCATCCGTACCACGTCGATCCAAGAATGAATATCCGAATTCGGAGTACGCTCTAGGGACCAAATGTTCTATAATTAAATAAACTTATTTAACACCAAATATAAGAAAATTAATCTCTTTATGTGATATGTTCATAATAAAAATTAAAGTAAGTCGTATGTGTGATAATGAACTTCTAGCTTGGACTTCTTCAAATAAAATAAAAATGGAACATCAATTAAAAAATGGAACATCAATTACAAATTTTCAAAATCTAAGCATTAGTGTAGCAAGCAAGGAAAATAAAAAAAAAACAGACCAAAAATCATAATAGTTAGAAAGGCTTTATATAGTGCTATGGCAGTTTCTAACTATTCTTTCCGGAGTTGGAAAAAAAGCCATACAGAACTCAGCAACTCAATAGTAAAAAGAAAAAAACCTTTTTTCCCCTTCCCCAAAAAGAAAGCTATCATATACAAGAAAAATGAACCGGGTGAACCCTATTCAGTGAATGATTTACTATCATAGTGATTAGAGCAAAAATAATAATAAAAAAAAGAGCATGCTTTTACTTTTTGAATGGAACAAGAAGAAGATTAAATTAGAGATATGTACATGATTTTCCAACAAAAAAAAATTGAAGCTGAACTTGATGTATATAATAGTCTTTATTTCTTTAATTCATTAGATAATTCTAAATACATCCTGCAAATTCAAAACCTGACAACTTAAGAAAATCAACTGAATAATTAATTCAAATGCTGTGTTGCATATCTTAAGTTTTGAACAAGCGTAGGACAAGCCACCAAGAAAAATTCTCTTACACATTCTTTAAAAATTACGTCTTGAACTAGCAGAAGAGGATGCATATTAAACACAAGTGATTTTCTTTTCTTTCCCAAAAAACCGTTTTATGTCAGTCCAAGAAAAGCTGATCATCACAAAAACCAATCACCACCATAATTGTTTCATCTAAATATCTCATTTCATTCATCATTTCCATCTTCATTATATTAAGGCCATGATACAAAATATGATCACAATTCATTATAAATAACATAAATCAACAAGCCCAGAAAATCAAACCAGTTTTTTTAAATTAAAATAACTGATCAAAAGGAAAGCTAAAATAATAATAACAACAAAAGAGAGACCCTTAGACCTAATCCAAAACTAGGCTAAATCACTAAATTATCCAACTTTACCAAATCAGCTTATATGAAAATAGCAAACAATTAAGTCAAGCAGTTGTTTCAATATCATGATCAAGAATACCAAAATTTTAAAACCATTCCCGCTAAAGTTAAATCAATTGCAACAATCTCAACCAATTTCTCATCCCACATGCTCCAGGATACTAAAACTGCACCTATTGCATTTTCACCATGTAGAATTAACCATCCCAACAACATAATCTATCTCTAGAACAAGATGCAACAGCAATAATGAATTACAGAACGAAGAAACTAACCCACTTACCGTGGATGGTCGGCGACGGTCTGGTTATGATGTTCGTGCTGGTCCCGGTGAATGGTCCACGGCAGGCGGCGACACAAGGCGTGGATCCTCAGCTACGAACCGTGCCACGGGAATGCTTCCAGCCATGGCGTACAAGCGCAAAGACTGGGCGATGCTGGGTGGGTCGGCGGTGACGGATGTGCAAGGTTGGACAATAAGGCACCGGTCTGGTAGTTCAGCGCCAACGGTGCGATGTGGATGCTGCCAGCGATGGTGTATGGCAGCGAATAGGGGTCGCCGATGCAGTTCTCGTCGGAGCTGATGCGGGTCGCGAGAATGGCGGGTGCACGGAGGAGGGGTTGGTAACCAGTGACAGTGATGCGGCGAAGGGGGCTGGTGAGCGACAGTGACGTGTTTGAGGGTTAGGGTAATGGATGGTCAACAATGGTAAATTGGGGGTAATTTGATTTAGGGATAGAAAATAGAGTAAATGGGATTTATTGTTATTTTTAATTTAATTTAGACTATATAAATAGCCCATTGTATATATTGTATAGATATTTCATTGTCTCCCTAGCGAGATCCTTCTTTATAACCTTTTTCCTTCTTATATTATTAGAATTCATTCTATAATTTCACACTCATTTAATCAATAAATTCTTTGGATTCTCTTCCTCTTTTGTATTATATTAGCATCCATTTTATTAGATCACAATCATTAAATTTATTTGTATGCCTAACACATAGTCGCATATAGAAGATAAGTTATTTCGTGAAATGATTTAATAATTTGTTGTTTATATCTTACCATAAGAACAAAAAATAGTAATAATTAAATACAACCATATTAGGTATATATTAAAATTAATAAATAAATTAAGTTACTAATATAAAATATTAATTAAAATATAAAATATATATTAAAAATAAATTAAATTAATAAATGTATTTATATATAAATATATAAAGACTAATTTTAGTAATTAATTTTAATGTATAAATAATAATTTTAAATTAAATAATGACATAATTGTCAATTCAATAATACCAAGGAAGTATTAAAAAAAACAATCCCGTTACGTTATCAACAATAATTCTGTCAATTTCTGCCAACTCTTGTTTATAACCGTATTTAGTGGAAGTGTCTTTGTGAATATGTCTAATAAAAATATTTTTTTTTATGACTGTGTCTAATAAAAATGTTTTTATAGATATATTTTCTAGATATGTCTCATTATACATGTCTTTAAAATATAATAATTAATTATTGTTAACAATAAATTAGCAGATAGTATATTAGTACCATGTACTTTTCCTAAAAAAAAGCCTTAGCTTCTTCTATATATACAAATTGATTGATCTCATCATCATCATCAAAATTCAGGAACATAGTGCACATTAAAGATGACGATCTCATCATTATCACTCTCTAAAGTTGTAATAATGCTCATACTTGTTTCTTTCAATCTCAATATTGGTATGAGTGCTGATACACTTCTTAATCCTTGGGGGAAAGTTCATGTGACCATGAACAACAAACTGAACAATACGCAGCTTGATATTCATTGCAAGGATAAACATTGGGATTCAAAGCCCCAAGTAGTTCCAATTGGTCAAAGTTGGACTTTTCATTTTCGTAACAACCCTTTTTCAAATTATTTGTTCTTTTGTAGCTTTGCTTGGGTAGAGGGGGGAATATTCGAAGTGCGTCGCTTTGATATTTATGTGGCTGGACGTGACGATGATGTATGCCAACAGTGTACTTGGGACATCTCCGAAAAAGGTCCATGTAGGGTTTCGGGTTATGAGGCTCCTGCATGTTATGCTTGGAAACAGGAAAATGTATAAGGTGGCAAAAGTATCCCATCCATGGAATAATAATTTATTTTTTAATATAATAAATTATATATTAAATGAGAAAAATTATTATGATTTCTTTTCATGTAAACTAATATTCGACCATAATATTTTGGGTAATATTACTAAGTAATATTAATCAATTTAATAGTTTTTATAATGGTATAAATCTATAAATTTAAAATTTAGAATGATGTCATAAAATGTTAAATTTTAATGGATAATAATATTGATCATATTATTTTAACTTTAAAAATAAATATGATATTAATAAATAAAACTGACATGAATAAAATTTAATAAAGATAAATTTCTATAAATATTTCTATCAACAAAAAATTATTCTATCTTAAAAATAAATACTATTTTTTTTATCATATTTTTCAATTCATAGATTACCCTGTCCAAAGGTTAAAGTCACTCAATGTAATTAACATGCTATCTCAAAGAATGTTTAGTTATAGTATTTATAAGACCCAGAACCTTGGAAAGTCTTATTATGATCAAGTCTCAAATCATATAGTTATTTATAGCCTTAATTTCAGAGATTATTTTATTAAGGATAATTAAGGCAAGTTTTGATTTATTGAACTTGAGATAAGTTATGATTATTATCTAATTTTATAATTATTGGATTATTTTCTATATTTGAATTATAAAGTTGATAGTTATGAAATAATAAGGATTTTATATGATTTAGATTGGATAAGTAATATTTTAAATATTACTATTGCTATTTTGGAAAAATGAAGAAATTAAGTATATTATTTCTAATTGTTTGATTTGGGCATTTTATTGAAAGTAATTTGTAAAAATTGATGAGCAAATAGTATTTTCTATATACAATAAGTGTTGGATTTACATTGGGTTTCAATTACTATATTATTCCCAATTTTATGTGAAATTACCATAATGCTCTTAACCCTAATTTTCAAAAAGAAAATGAACCTTACCCCCCATTTGCTTCGGCCGAAACCCTCTCCCACTAAACCTAACAGCCGCAATGCAAACACTACTCCCTTCACCACAGAAGAAAACGAGACAGAAGTAGAGAGGAGGAGAGGGAGAAGAGCATCGCGCCTCACCGCCGCCACCGTGCCTTGCCGCCGTGGCCTAACAGCGTCGCCGCTGGAGTCTGCCGTCAGGTCCGACGCGAAGAGAGAGGTCGAAACAGAGGGCTACGCGAGGAAGAGGGTGGTCGTGGGTCGCCGTTTTGCCTCGCCTTTGCCACTGAGGCCACGCCCAGTCCAGCCACGCCACCATCCCTGCGCCGTCACCAAGCAAATCTGAGGTGAAGGGGAGGACCGCGAAAGAGAAAAAGGGTCGCGCCGCCGAGTCACCGGATTGCTCGTCGCCAGCGTCGCCGGTGTTGTCGCGAGGAAGAGAGAGGGAGCCCCGCCAGAGGAGAACCGTCGCGGAGCTGTTCCTGCCGCTGTGCCCAGCTGCTGTTGGGGGCCTTGTCACCGCTCATGAGGGTGCGTCGGTAAGCCTCTGCCGCTGGAAATGCTGCTGCCGTCACCGGAAGGCCTCGTCGGTAAGGATATTAAGCTGGTTCTCCTTTCCGTTGAGTTTCTGGGAACCTCATTGTCACTGCATATGGTTCAGGTCATCGCTGCCGCTTGAGGTGGCTGCCGGGTTACCGCCGAACCGGTTCGGAGACCGCCGCCGTTTTGGTTCAGCCATTTCTCCTTCGGTTTGGTAAGCATTTTCGGTTTGAAAGTCTTTTGGGTACTATTCTGTTATCTCACGCTGAGGTTTGTGGCATTAATTGCTATACGATTGAGTTTCAGTTGTTGTATGTTGCGATTAGAGTGTTGAGACTGTTGCGAAAGTGGCTTGGAACTGAGGTTTTGGCTGCCAGGAATTTGATTGTTGATCTCGGGTCGATGCGGAAAGGATTATGTGACGCGTTTGGGTTATGGAATTTGTGTTTTGAGGTAGGGGCGCTTTCCAAAAACTATGTTTTATGTATTGAAATTATTACATATGGATACTGATGTGAGATATTGTGTATTTGGTGATTGTAATTGCCTTATGTATTATTTGATTGACTCGAATGATTATGGATGTTGGTTTGGCTGAATTATTGTGCGGCTTTATGAAATGTAATGTTTTAAAGTTGATTCTTTAAAGATTTAAAATTTGAGTTTAAACCGTTGAGGATCGGTTTGAATTGAGTCAATTATTTCAATGATGTGAAAAGTCGAATGCACTTTTGAATTCAGCTTGGTTTACTTTAATTGACTTGGTTATAGAAAAATGATTTATTGCCGAACTGATTCTTTAAAGCTTTGGAGATGAGTTAAATCGCTTGATATTGAGTTGATTTTGAAATGGTATCCTTGAGATACGCCACTGAGGCGATTGTTGGATTTAGCCTGCTTTGAATTGATTTCTGGTTTTGTGTTGTTGAAAGGGAATGAGGAACGGTTTAGTTGGGACCTGAACCGGGTGGCAAAAGTCCAAGTTTTAGGGGAGGTGCTGCCGAAATTTCTATAAACTCTTAATCTTGTTTGAAAGGTTATTTAAAAAATGTTGGATTTGAGAGATTGTATTATTTGATTTATTAAGAGGATATTTATGTTTTCAAGCTTAATTTATGTGATGAACCTTATACGTTGAGTTCGGCTTATTTAGAACTGACCTATTTTTACCGTTTGAATCACTGAAAGAAGGAATGATGCTCTAATATTGATTTCAATATAAAAAGGAGTTTTTAGTGATTTTTAAAGGAACCTAGATTTTTGATTGAGTAATCAAGTTTGAGGCATTTTAGAAGAGTTGGAAAAATGGGTTCCAAAAAGAAATCTGAAAGCAGTTTGATTCAAATGAACTGATTCCGTTTCAAATGAGTTGATTTTTGGACCGGGTTGGAACTTGTGATTTTGTATGGTTCAGTTTCATAATAAATTCAGTTTTATTTACTTGAACCGAGAATCTATGATTTTAAGAGTTTCAATGAATTTTAAAGAATTGATGTAAGATGACCTTCCCTAAAGACTTGGGACTCTGCCGAGAAGCTTTTGTTATAAAATCCCATTGTTGGATGAGTGATTTTGAATACTTTGAAATAAATCCTTAACTTACCATGGTTTTGGAAGTTTTGGAAAGAGAATGCCAAGAGTGGCTTTGTTTTGAAAAGGGAACTCACTTTGAGTAAATTTGGCTTATGAGCTTGAGATGATTTGAGAAATGAGATCTTTAAAGCCAAGGCTGAAAAGAGTTGAAATTTGATTTCAGAGTGAAATGGCTTGAGAAAAGTAATTTATGGCTTAAATTTCGGTTTTATGAATTTAATGATGTTGAACGGTGGAAGTGCTGTTTTGTTATGGGCCGGAATGGCTGTGTATGATTATGAATATTGGCTAGTTTTGGATTGAACCGTGAGCCGGAATGACTGTGTATGATATTGATTTATGGCTGATTGCTGAATGAGTTATGGGCCGTATGGCTGACTATGAATTTCGAATTTAAGCCGGATGGCTGAGATGGATGTTGATCCATGATTGGGACAGAATGCATATATGCTTGAGATACCTGGGTAGTAGAAAGGGTTGTGGTTCGTCCCACTTGCTCCAGGT
>NC_029776.3:84477620-84478625 GCF_000817695.3 Arachis duranensis
TCGACCCTTACTCACGTAAGGTTTATTACTTGGACGACCCAGTACACTTGCTAGTTAGTTGAACGGAGTTGTGTCCACTCGTGCCAATTTCTAAAATCCAATTACAAGAAAATAGGAAACACAATTTCGTCCACCAAGTTTTTGGCGCCGTTGCCGGGGATTGTTCGAGTATGGACAACTGACAGTTCATCTTGTTGCTCAGATTAGGTAATTTTCTTTTCAAAAATCTTTTTCAGAAATTTTTCTTTTATTTTTCGTTTTTCCAAAAAGTATTTCCGAAAAAAATTAATAAAAATACAAAAAAATTAGAAAATCATAAAAATCAAAAATATTTTGTGTTCTTGTTTGAGTCTTGAGTCAATTTTTAAGTTTGGTGTCAATTGCATGCTTTTAAAATTTTTTCTTGCATTTTTCGAAAGTCTCATGCATTCATAGTGTTCTTCATGATCTTCAAGTTGTTCTTGACAAGTCTTCTTGTTTGATCTTGATGAATTCTTGTTTTGTGTCTTTTCTTGTTTTTCATGTGCATCTTTGCATTCATATTTTTCATGCATTAAAGATTTCTAAGTTTGGTGTCTTGCATTTTTTTTTACATCAAATATTTTTCAAAATTATGTTCTTGATGTTCATCATGATCTTCAAAGTGTTCTTGGTGTTCATCTTGACATTCATAGCATTCTTGCATGCATTCATTATTTTGATCTAAAAAATTTCATGCATTGAGTATTTTTGTTGTTTTTCTCTCTCATAATTAAAAATTTAAAAATAAAAAAAATATCTTTTCCTTATTTTCCTCCAAACTTTCGAAATTTTGGGTTGACTTGGTCAAAAATTTTTAAAATTAGTTGTTTCTTACAAGTCAAGTCAAAATTTCAATTTTAAAAAAAAAATCTTATCTTTTCAAAATCTTTTTCAAAAATCATTTCTTTTTCATTTTTTTTATAATTTTCGAAAATTTCAAAATTATTTTTCAAAATATTTTCAAAAATCTTTTTCTTATCTTTA
>NC_029776.3:84480981-84481509 GCF_000817695.3 Arachis duranensis
GAGCTATCATGAAGCTGAATGCCAAGTTGTTTGGTAATGAGACTTGGGAAAGTGAACCTCCCTTGTTCATTAGTGATTTGGATACTTGGATTCAGGAAACTCTACCTCAAAAGAGACAAGATCCTGACAAGTTCTTAATACCTTGCACCATTGGCACCATGAGCTTTGAAAAAGCTCTATGTGATCTTGGGTCAGGGATAAATCTGATGCCACTCTCTGTAATGGAGAAGCTGGGAATCATTGAGGTACAACCAGCCTTGTTCTCATTACAATTGGCAGATAAGTCTTTGAGACAAACTTATGGAATGGTAGAGGACGTTTTAGTAAAGGTTGAAGGCCTTTACATCCCTGCTGATTTCATAATCCTAGACACTTGGAAGGAAGATGATGAATGCATCATCCTAGGAAGACCTTTCCTAGCCACAGCAGAAGCTGTGATAGATGTCAACAGAGGAGAGTTAGTCCTTCAATTAAATGGGGAATACCTTGTGTTTCAAGCACATGGCCATCCCTCTGTGACAAAAGAGA
>NC_029776.3:84485424-84508970 GCF_000817695.3 Arachis duranensis
AGGATGGGATGTAGTCATCAGCCATGGGTGATGCCTCCAGGCTGGTTAGCTGTGCGAGTGACAGCCGCACAGGATATTTCCCCGTGAGGAATGAAAGTAGCCACAGTTGATGGTGAACCCCTATACAAAGCTTGCCATGGAAAGGAGTAAGAAGGATTGAGTAGAAGTAGTAGGAGAGCAGGCGTCCTTGGGCTCTACAGCATCTCCATCCGCTTATCTGAAATTTCCACCAATGAATCTGCATAAGTGTTCTATCCCTTTTTCTTCTTTTTATTATTAATTATTCGAAAACCCATAAACCATTTTTAATCTGCCTAACTGAGATTTGCAAGGTGACCATAGCTTGCTTCATACCAACAATCTCTGTGGATTCGACCCTTACTCACGTAAGGTTTATTACTTGGACGACCCAGTACACTTGCTGGTTAGTTGAACGGAGTTGTGTCCACTCGTGCCAATTTCTAAAATCCAATTACAAGAAAATAGGAAACACAATTTCGTCCACCAGGTGTGCATATTGTACTTGGTTTGCCTTTGTGATTAACTGCTAATTGTTCCACTTGCTGTAACTGTTTGTTTGTGCTTGAACTTCCTATCTGTGTTTGCAATTGGGACTCTGTTGGATTGTGGTGATTTGGTTGATGGTTGGATTGTTTGGGCCTATGGCCGTGGTTGGATTGTTTGGGCCTAGGGCCGTGGTTGGATTGAGATAGACCGATGGTTGGTTTCGGTTTTGTGTTTCAGATTTGGAAAAATGTGAAAGGCCATTTTGGTTCAGCATAGATAAACCTTTTTGAAAGGCTTTTGATGTTTTTGAGAATTGAACGGTTCCTCTTTCAGAAAAGATTTCCGACTTTACCTTATTGAAAAATGTTGTTTTTGAAAAGAGGCATAAGACAGTTATTAATCACTGGTGCGGTTATCTTCATGTATTCTATTACAGTAATTCCCAAAAACCCTCTACTGAGAACCCTTTCGAGGATGATGTTCTCACCCCCCTCCCCCCACATTTTTCCCTTTTCAGGATATGGGCGCAGAAGTTACGAAGAGCTTATTTAATTGTTGTTGTGATGCTTTGTATTGTTTTAGTTATGGATTATTGTACCCTCGCCTTTATCTTGATATATTCTGTAAGAGGGATAGGAATTATATTGGTTAATGCTTGTAATAATATTTATATATATGTATGTATAGATATATGTATGTACTCTTTATGAGTTTCTGTAAGTTGTATGGTATGTGTGGATGTACGTTGTATAGCAAAAGTATTTTTGGGAGCGGTATTGCGGTTTAAAGTTTTAAACAGGCTCATATTTTAGTATTAAATAGTATAAAAGTCGTCGTAATGTCCAAGCTATCAGAGTCGCGCAGCCGGAAGCGTGAGCTTTGGTAGTTAGGGTGTTACAGTATTCACCGCTGAATTTATAAATGAAAAATGTTATATAATAAATAAATATGATTTTTTTGTTAGTAATTAATTAATAATAATTTAAATTTATATTTATTAAAATTTTACACATATGAATAAATACCGTTTGTATCTATATTTTTTAAAATTTACATACATAAATTAATAAAAATTATTTATTAAAAATAATGTAATATTTATACTGACTAAATAATAATAACAAAAAATATTAAAAATTACTAACTCTCCATGAATTTATCTTTATAAATTACACTCAATTATCAATGAGTAAAGCCATAGTAATTATTATAGTGAGTGATGAAGCCTTAGTAATTGTATATATCTCACATGCCATGATTATTATTATTTTTATTAACTTTTCCAATGATAACATATGGGAATTCCAAATACAATGTTTGTATCTATATATGTCACGATTATGGTAGCTTATAGTGTTTTTGAAATAGTATTTGATAGAGTTCGTTAGAAATCACATTGGATACATTCATTATCTACTAATAAAGTAATTTCTACTAATTAATGTGTTTATATATTTATTTTTCTTAAAAAATGATTTGTTTAAAAATTATCAATATTGTAATAATAATAGCTTAATGAGATTATTGGTCGTCAAGATAGTAATAAGTACTTGACCTATTTATTATGGTGTTTTCTTTAAGAGAATAACGGATATTAAAGAAAAAAATTGAACACCAACGACGAAGGAGAATAATTATCATTATATATGTAAGATAACATGTAGTAGATGATACATGAATTATTATTTACATTACTTATTTTATAAAACTTTAAATTCTGTGTGTGTTCATTTATATGTGATTATTTTATATTTTTTTCATTTCTTTTTTATTTGTCATTTTTTTAATATATAATTATTAAACATGTCTAAAATTAACCATAATCAAATGATAATATTACTAATAAAAAATACTTAATTAATGAAGTGAGAATACAGTTAAATAAATATGAATTTAATTTTGATATACTTAATAGTATAAAAAATTTTATACAATCATCTAAATATATTCATTTGTTAAATGATCATTTATTGATAAATAAAAAAAGTAATTATTTTTAGTAATATAAGACAGATTACGTGCGTGAAAAAAAAGGAAAAAAAAGATGCAGATGAAAAGGAAAAGTAGATGGAGTAAATATATTATATATGGAAAATTATGAGGAGCTAATGAAATATTTATACAATGTGTACAATAGAGGTTTATGGAGTATTAGAGATATAATTATTAGTGTTACACTTTTCTATGAGCTGAAGTTTTTGGGATGAGTGGTATCATGACATGGTATTAAAGCGCTAGACTCGAAAGGTGAAGGGATCCATTATATATTTCTATCCAACTGCAATTAATATCTCAAATTTTCACATACATAACGCTACGTCAATGTATGTATTTGCAAAGCTTCAACAAGGAAGAGGACGTTGAGAATGGTAAGTAAAATGTGTATATGGGAAATAGTTAAATTAAATGTGACGAAATTAATTTTTTTAAAAATTTAATTTTGATGTATTATCAGTATAAAATTGTTTTATACATATATTTAATCACATAATTTTATATTATAAAAATAATTATTTTTTATATTGACCGCGTGAATGATCATCCGAAAGGACGGTTATAATTATATGACTGTGTAAAATATTTTACACTATCAGTGTATTAAAATTAAACTCTTTTTTAATAATTTAATTTGATAAAATAAACTACATGAATGATTATATTTCTAATATATTTTTCTATGTAAGATTATCTTTTAAATTTAGATTTATATGATTCTTTACGTAGATCATTCTCTTTTTTTATTTGTTTCATGCTATTTTTTTTCGCTTCTGGTGGAGATAAGAAAAATCGAATTCTACATTTTTTGGTTATAAAAATTTTAATATTATGTTATAAATTTATTTTTTTTTCAAAATTTTAACATGATAAGATGACTATGAAGTACAAAAATAATTATATCTCTAACATTAAAATATGTATTAATATAAAAAGATCATTTTACTATGACTTTATTACGGTGACTATGATATTTTAAAATGTATATATTTGCTAAAATTAAAATAACACTACTTTTATTGTTAAATAACGCTTTTCAAAAAAAATATTGCTTAAAAAATATTAACAAAATATTAAAAAATATATATTAATTTAATTTTAACAACACTTACATATAATCATGTAACTACCTTAGCATAATCATANACTGAAATAAATATTTTTATGGAAATTTATCGATTTAAATTCCTTTACCAATTTAAAAAAATACATGTATCTCGTTTACAGTGTAAACAAGATATACAATTGACTTGCCATATTATACTATAAACGAAATACATGAAAAATCATCTTGTTTACACTATAAATGAGATATGTCAAAGAAATTTAAATAGGTAAATTCTCGTAAAAATATTTATTTCGGTAAATATTATATTTATTTTATTTATTAAAATAAAAAATCTGTTGAGTAAATAAATTTTAATAAATTTTATTATAAGACAATTATCAACAAAATTAATACTAAAAAATTTGTAAAAAATAAAAATTTATTAAAAACTAAAATATCTTATCTAAAATTTTTTATAGATTAATTTAGGTTTTTATTCAAGTTTTTAATTTAGAATTTAGTTTATATAAATAGTGAGTGTAATCAAAGCAATTTACACATGTATATTCAGTATATTTGTGTACATGATTTCAAGTGCTACCGAAGTCAGTTATCTCACTCATTATATATCGAAGTGCCAACAAACCAATTAAAAATTAGTTACCATTTTCAATAAAGGGTATAATAATTCCATGGTAATAAACAAACAAAATCATGCAATAAATTTAGGTGTTTGTTACGGTACGATGATAAATTAATACGTACCGATACGTTTAAAATGTGGACAAATAACAATAAGCTATGTGAAATTTATTTTCCACGTCAGCATTTAATTTTTTCTTTTTTAAATATATAATATATCACTACTTTTACTAAAACACCCTTTTAATTAAATAAAAATAAAAAATATTTATTTATTTAATTTTATAAAAAGACTTAAACATCCTTTCTTTATTTGATTAGACAAAAATATCCTTTTAAATTAATCAAATTTTAAAATTCAATTAATTCTAATTTTATAGTTTCAAATGATTGAAACAACAAAACAAAAATACATTAAAAAAACAAAAAATCAAAATTGTTCTTCATCTTTATTAAACATATTAAAAAAATAAAAAACTAAAATTGTTCTTCATGTACATTCAGAAATCTTCTCGTTGAGGCCTCTGTCTGAAGGTTTCCTCTTCTTCATCTTCTTCTCTCCTCTTCCTATCTGCTGAGATGCCCTAGCCAATTACCCAACCCAGCAACCTTAACTCCACACAACGCTAAACGCGAACCCATCCCTCCCATCACCTTCGAGCTCCTCCTTCCTCTCTCCGTCATCGATCTAACTACCTCACCTCCGTCCATCTCCCGACGCCGTCGCCGAAATGAGCTTCGAAGCCACCGTCGTTATCGTGCAGCTCTGTTCCACCATCGTGCAGCTACTGTTTCAGCTTTGAAAGCATCGTCGCGCAGCTCGGTTCCATCGTCGCCGAGGTCGCCTCCTTTTTCCGTCGAGCAGCTCTGTTCCATCGTCGCTGGCGCTATCTCTGTTCCTTTTTCCTTCACGTGGAACACACTCATAAGAGCATATGCTAGAACCGCAGATCAAAAACACAAGTCCATGGAACTTTATAGAGCAATGTTAATGATGGAACGAGAACAACAAAGTGCAGCGGTTATTCCTGATAATTACACATACCGTTTTGTATTAAAGGCATGTGCTTACTTGTTCTCTCTTTCTGAAGGGAAACAGGTGAATGCTCATGTATTGAAACTTGGGTTTGAATCGGATACTCATATTTGTAACAGTTTGATTCATTTTTATGCAACTTGTGGGTTTCTAGACTTGGCACACAAGGTGTTCGAGAAAATGTCCGAGAGAAGTGAGGTTTCATGGAACATCATGATTGACTCTTATGCAAGTGCTGGTGAGTATGACACTGCATTGAGAATGTTCTATGAGATGCAGAGGATTCATGATCCTGACGGTTACACCATGCAAAGTGTGATTAGTTCATGTACTGGATTGGGTGCTTTGTCTTTGGGTTTGTGGGCTCATGCTTATATCTTGAAAAGCAGTGACAAGAACATGATTGATGATGTTTTGGTTAACACTAGCTTGTGTGATTCCTTTAAGTAAACAAATTATATGACTCCTAAACGATTCTTAGGTTAACATACTTGTGGATGCTTCAGTATGCCAGATTTGTTACTAGGTCTATGCAATTCTCAAAACATTTTTTTCTTAACCTTTTGGCCTGTTCTTGGTTTGATTGATGTCTTAAACTTCTAATGACATTGTTGCAGAATGATCCTAAAGTCCTTAATTATTAACCAAGCTCTGAATGCTATCTAAAATACACCAACCAAAATATCTATAAATTGTTTTAAATTGATATAACTGATGTGAGTATGTGACGAATAAGCATTGCAAGTAAGACAAGTGCAACTAATATGTTCTAAATTCATGAACTCTTGGCTTCACTTGGGCCATTGTCATATTTAATTGAACACATAAAGCTTCCTGGTTTAGGCTTATAAGCAATGCTTGCCTGTTTCCTTGCATATTAAGAATCTCAAACTTATTTTTTAGCCAAAATATACATATATTAAGACACTAATTTTTTGTACTAGAATCTCATTGACAACATCAAATATGAGTTTTCTTTGCATTTCTTCAAGATTATTTATCCTAAGAATCTTCCCAGCATTGTGCTTCATATTGAACTGCAGCTTGTTTGTCTTCAATAGTTCAAGTGCAAAGAACAACTTTGGGTTTATCAGGTGACCTGGTGAATGAACTGCCTGGATTAAGCTGGGGCTACTGAGCAACCCTGATGCGAGCAATATTTCTGCTATGTATTTACGGTCAGAATCTTTTCTCTCTCTGCAATTGGTGAATTTCTCGCCATTATCGTCATTTTGCCAAAGAACTTTATCCAAATTCTGAGTTTGAAGGTCATCATCACTGGTTCCATTGCTGAAGTTGGCCTTTGTGTTATTGAATGAAAGAGGAAGGTCCAATGCATGCCCTATGTTATCAGGAGTGGCTAAAGCTTCATCTGTAGAAATATAAATATGAAAGAGTTAAAATGTAATCCAAACTCCTTTCCTATAGATGATTTTATGTGAATATCACAAAAACTTAAGTGTAGAATATACCTAAATCTTTTGAGATTTCTGTCTTCTTTTTGATTGGAGAAGGTGGGTCTTCACTGTAAAATTGCAGATCAAGAACAGAAACTGGACTTTGTTGTTCTGAAGTAACTGTTATCATGGCCATAGCACTTTCCTTGCTTAGCTCCTTTGTAGCAGTCTGATCAATGAAAGAATATTAAACCTAGTACTTTATGCATATGGGCAACCATTGTATAATGGGAGGAAGAAATACTTACATTTTGATTCATGTGAGTCACCTGTTGAATGGAAATGTTGTTGTTGCTTTCAGAATGATCAGCTTGGGTGCCCTCTATGTCACGGTGAGAATCCATGCTTCTGTTGCTGTCAACATTGGAGGAAATAATATCAACTTGATGCTTAAAGTTCCTCTTTTGACACCGGATCTTGCTGAAGCCTTCATTTCTTTGCTGCAAGGTACAAACTTTTTGCTTTAGGGGTGGAACTTAGGGACAATGACTCTGATGATTGCTTGTGTTGTCTTCTTTTACTTTTGGACTCTGATGATTGGTTTGTAGGTGAATGCTTCTCAAAACCAAACTTATTTTGTACTCTTGGGCTTCTAGTCTCTGCTGTATGGCTGGAGTTATTGGTGTCCTCTCCATTGATGACCTGAGGGACTTTTGAGGCTTGCATTAATTTTGAAGTTTTCTTCGTGTTACTCTTATCTGCAGAATGGAAGCGTTGACTAAAAGGATTTGTTGAACTGGTTCCTTTTGCTGTTTGACTTTCAATATTGTCAAGCAATCTTCCATCTTTGGGATCATTGGTAGAAAACTTGATGTGGCCTGATTTGCCATTAGTCATTTCTTTGGTGACAATGCCTCTGCTATTGACAGATTTAGGCAACTTCAAAGGGGTTATCCTTGGTCTTGTGCAACAAGGTACCAAGTATGTTAGCAAAGTGTCAATTTTGCAGTTATCAACATCGATTACAAGGATGTAAGCCATGTTCTCTATAAATGTGGCCATGTTACTCTGCCATCTCCATAAATCACATAGATAGTGTTCTCTAGAGGAGACAGGTAGAGATACAAAGATCTGCCAGAGTTATAGGTAAGTTCATATTTTTGTTAAATGATTCTAGGATTAGACCTATTGAAGCATTATAGTTGGTATTTCTTTTTGGGAAAAAGGCCTAATAGTAATATGTCTCTTCCCAATAACAGTTACTATTGTAGGATTTTAAGAAAATAGAGAAAACAGTGAAAATAATAAAAAACCGATTTTTGTTTTCACAGCCTGTTTTTCCTTTTAATTTCTGAAATTTTGAAAACAGAAAACACTTGAAATGAAAAGCAAACTAAATGCACCCTAAGATTTTATTTTTGTCGTTTAGTTTTTTCTTCGCAAATCTTGAGAATATAATATATGGAAAATAGAAAATAAAAGATGGAAACTATGTTGTTTCACATTGTTATTGCATTTTCTTGTTGCAAACTACACTTCCCTATTAAAAAAATGGTGAATGTGTGTTCTTGTATCAGGGTTATGCTTATCTACCAGCTGGAATATGCATGTCAACAATGGGGAGGCATGTTTCATATGAACAAGCCATAGCATGGAAAGTGCTTGCTGCAGAAGACAACACTGTTCATTGCTTAGCTTTCTCTTTTATAAATTGGTCATTTGTATGATAATGGATCCAATTTGGTGTTTCCCACTTTGAACATTAAAAAAGAATTGAAAGGGGGCAAATATGGAAGTTCCAAATTTTTGTAGTGCAGGATCAAGTTTGCATTTAATTCGATTTCATTTATTTCTTATTGTAGTGCAGAGACCAAATTATGTTGTAAATTTTCTTTAGTGCTTTTCTGATAGTTTAAGGAATTTCATGTTTTTCTGACAACTTAGTATTATAATTCATGGCTGATGACTACTAATGTTAGTATCATATGTTTTTGTGACCAACCACTTACCCCTTTTTTTTTTAATTTTCAAATAGATTATTTTTTTTGGGTGGGGGAATAAACTTTTTCAAGGTAAAAGAGGTTACAGAATATAAAATTTAGAAACAGAATATTATTGAATACAGAATGTGAATTCAACAAAAATGATATTACATTAGCTTTCTAAACGTGTGTAATTCAAAACTACTCTAGCATAGTAAATTCAACAAAAAAAGGATGAATTCATTATTCACTTGTCCTATTCAAAAGTGAGAAGACAATTATTTTAGCTCAATATACAGCAACAAACCATCATATTTACAAGTTTTGACCTACCCCATGTACATTCACAAGAAGGCAAAGTGTGTCTCTGTTTATTTTACCACTAACAGCCCTGAATGAAGAAATGAACCAAAAGTTAGTTTCTCCTTTTAGAATAAATATTAAAAGATAACAACAAACATAAAACCATGTGAAACAAAATATCAGAATCAGAAAATTTACACCCTTATGTGATTCACTAATAAAAGAAAGAGGAGATAAAATTTATAACAGAAAAACTTGCAACACAACCTTAGAAAAGACATATAGTATGGAGCCAAGTCTCCCCCATCAAGTTCATACGGATGCAAAATAATGCTATTAATATAACCATTGCTGAAACAATAGTCTGCAAGATGCAAAGTCAGCACAGCATATTGGATTAAGTACCAGTATGAAGCCTAAGACATACTAGTAGATAATATAAAAGTACCAACAGACCATCTGGATTCTGTGTACCATATTTGACAACATTTCCGCATAGCATAAGATCTCGTGCATTACACTATTGATGGGTCTAAAGATCTTCAATTAAAAAAATTAAAGTTTTCAACTCAAATAACTATTTCATGCCTAACAATGTATGGAAAATAGGTAAAACTCTAAAGTCTAATGACCTTAGCCTGAAACATCAAGAAATACTAACAGTCTTACAAATTGCATGTTCATTATCCATGTTTTGAATCATTATGCTGAGATACTGAAGTAATGGTGCCTCAATTCTTGAATTTTCACTGATATCAAGCATTCGAACGAATTCCGCAACCACTTGGCGATCCATGAAACATCTGAACCATTTAATCAAATACAAAATTCAAAATTTTTAAGATAATACTAACAAGATCATAAGCAACGAGATTTTCCCAACAAGATCTTACTCAAGAATGGATGGATCATGTTTATCACCATAAGTAATTATCTCCACAACAGACTGCAATAAATCCAGCACTAATTCCTGCATAAAACAGCATGCATAATCACAAGATGCTTTTTGTTCAATGAAAACAAAATACCACAATGCGAATAAAATTGACTTGTGTTACCCTGTTACGCATGTTCACAACTTTGATCTGCTTCAGTTCATCAATTACGGATCTGTAACCGGAAAATCATCAACAGCAATATTTATAATAAACAAGTTAAAGTTCCGTAAACAACAAAAGCCTCATAAGGCACTACAGAAACTTAATTTCCACAGCAAACTTCACGAAAAGATCAGGTCACTACCAAAGAGAAAGATCATCAAAAATCTCAAAATAGACTCTTTAATCCTGTATAATAGCATTAATAAAAACAAGTTCTAATTCCGGTAACAAGAGTCCCATAAAGCACCAATGAAACTCAATTTATACAATCAAATTCATGAATAATCAAGTCACTACCTAAGAAGACCATCAGAATCTCATATCAAACCTTATCAAAGCAAATCCAGGACAATGTAATATATAAGAAACAAGTTCAAGCTCTGGAAAGTGGAAACAACTAAAGCCCTGTAATGCACAACAGAAACTCAATTTTCACTCTAAAACGCACAAGTGAACAACCAAGTCACAACTACACTACTAAAGGATCAGCAAAATATTGAAACGAACCTTAGCAAATCCATAACAGTATCATTGATAAGAAATAAGTTCGAGGGATATGATGCATGGCTTCGGGTACATACTGACCGTCGAAGTCTAAGGTTTTTTTCTTGGTTGAGCTTCTGCTCTCTGAACTCGAAGGAAGGAAACTGGAATGGAGATGGATTTTTCTACTGAGTAGTCTGAGAAGAGGGGGGCAGAATCGTGACGGAGACAGAGGCCAGGCGACGAACATAACTCAGAAGACGGTGGTGGGTTGGAAGAATCTGCGACGACCATTTAGCCACTGGAATGAAAACTTTTGCTTTGGATACTTGTAATAAGTAGCCCTTGTCAGATGGTATAACTGAAAAAGGAATAGTAACTTGAGCAATAGGTTCTTGGTAGGAACTCGCGTCAACAACTTCTGTAAATCCAAAAGCTTTTGCTGCGGCAACAACAAACACAATAACAAATAATGAACCAAGGATTGTGCTAGGTGAAAAAACAATATTCAGATCGATTTCAGGACTGATTTTGGCACCTTTTTCACACTTATGTGGATTCTTATCCACGCCAATTATTCGAGATGCTCCCCTTAGTTTTGCACCTTGTGCAACCTAATTAAAGGAGAATTCATAAATTATCTTGTAGTTTGGAAATGATAATTAGTAATCAATTGAGAACTGAAAAGTTAAGATAGACAGAGTTGTTCGCTGCACTTACAGAAAGGCCAACAGTTCCGAGACCAAATATCACCCCAGTTGATCCTTTTGTCACATTAGCAACATTCCATGCTGCGCCTAGACCTTCCATGAGTGACATAATCAATCAGAAACCAAGAATTTATCAATGGAATTAAGAGTTATGAATTCATCGAAGCAAGGCAGCAACTAGAGTTTAGTGGGCACTCTAATATTACTTTTAGATCAAGACTATACTCTAAGAAAATGCATGAAATGCCACTTTGATTCTAGACATATTATGTTTCAATACATGAAATGCCACATATAAGAACCATTCCCAACCCAAGCAAAATGTGAACTTCTAAGTTTAAGTTAAGCAATCATTATTTCAGGCATTCAATAAGCCCAACAACACATGAAGTCAGTATTTTGTATTAACAACTTCTGAAGAGGCAGCAGCTATGTATGAGCGTGAGAATCCATCAACCCAGTTAAATAGTTTCCAGTAAGTATCAGAACAAGAAAATTACAAATACAAGAAATAGAAAGCCTAAGATCATTATGAAACTATACTTACTTTTAAATCATGTGAAAGTTTTAAATTTTCTTCAAGATCGCTTTTTCTTTTGGCCAACTCATTAGATGCAGCTGTGATGGCTTCATTTTGCTTGTCATTGACTGCCTAATAAACAAAAAATATGTGAATTTGGGAATTGTAGTTCAACAAACTGCTGAAAGATAACCATAAATAACAAAGACATCAATAGTGATTTACTGAGTGAAACATAATAGATTAGTGAAAGACACACATATGAGCTGAGTAACTTTACCTTTTTTCCCTGATC
The DNA here is from genome assembly GCF_000817695.3 of Arachis duranensis. Lineage (NCBI taxonomy): Eukaryota > Viridiplantae > Streptophyta > Magnoliopsida > Fabales > Fabaceae > Arachis > Arachis duranensis. The sequence continues at coordinate 84,497,443 of NC_029776.3, forward strand.
AGGCAGCATATTCAAAACTGAGCATAAATGAACCTTTAATTATTTAACCAAAAGCTGCATCAACCAGCCCCTTCTCTCGGGTATAATCTAAATCACTCGAACTCCCACTTCCACTTCAAAATCCCAGAAAAAAGGGAAAACCCCACTTGCACTAGAACTCCCACATCAAGAGGGAATGATCAAAATGCAAAGAAATATCCCTCAGAGCTAATAAATAAGATAAAATATAAGCACATGAATCCAAAAATTGCAATTAACATGAGAAAAGCATGGATTGCATGTACAGAGGCAGCATCAACTTAATTTCACAAGTACATTTCAGCAGGGCAGCAGGTAGAATCAGGTCACATGAAACAGAAACAGCACAGTAATGATCACACCAACATCATTCAGCAAACAAGCAGTATTAAGCCATGTTGGATAATCAAGAAAGGAGCAATTATCAGGCCTAGAATCCTCTAACCACAACCTAGCTACCTAACAGCATATATATCTATCTATCCTAACAAACAGAATTAATCAGCAATCTAACTAAAAATAACAACAGAATTAATAAAAGAAAGTAAAGAAACAGAGCAGGAAGCAGGGATGAGGCAGGGACCTGGAATGTAGTAGAGACAGACTGGGAAATGGAAAGGGGAAGAAGAGCAGAAGTAGTGCCACCCAGAGTTGGTGGTGGCCGGCTGAGCTCGCGGCGGCGCATAGAGCGGCGCGAACGGCGGAACGATGCAGGGCAGAGAGATTCAGCTTCTCTCTGTGGCAGTGACGAGAGCTGGGGGGCAGAAGCGTTCGAAGGGAAGAGGAGAGGCGAGAAGAGAAGAGGGAAGGTAAGAATGGTGGTCAGCTTGCCGGACGGTGGGTCGCCGGACGGAGAGCACGGAGAGAGAGGAGCAGTGAGAGGGGGTGAGAAGAGGGAAGAAAAATAGGTAGAGAGGGAGGTGACTAATTTAGGGTTCAGTAGCTTCGTTTAGTTTAGCCTTTCTTTCTTTTTTAGCAGCTTGGTTTTGTTTAGTTTAGCCTTTCCTTCTTTTTTCTTCTTTTCTTTTTTTTTTAAAGAGAAACGCAGTTTAGAAGTATTACTTTCAAACCAAAAATCCGCTAAAAAATCGGACGGTTCTGTCAGTTTATCGATTAACCGTCGTTCGACCGGTTTTTATTGGTTTTTTGTCAAGCGATTTCTAATTTTATTCGAACCGGTTAGATAACCGGATTTCGGTTATTTTGGTTGAACCGATCGGTCCGGTTCAATTTTTAGAACCATGGTTACGTTCCTCTAACCAACGACACCATTTTGAGCAAATTTTAGAAAATCGGTCGGGTCTTGATTCGGTTCGACTGACCGATTCTCGGCCGATTCGAGGTCCAACGACGGTTTCTGAATCTTTCGGTTTTGATATATGACCGATTCGTTTTTTATACCGGTTCACAGTTCGAACTGGTTTTCAAAATCTTGGTCCGAACCACTTTTTTCCTCGGTTCACGATTTGACCGGTTCGACTAGTCGATTCAAACCGTTTTCAAAACTGCGTTTTTTCCTTATTCCAAAAATCTGGCCAGGTGACGGTTCGGTTCGACCGACCAGTTCTTGGCCGGTTCGACGGTTCAATTGCGGTTTTTGAAATTGGGGTTTTAACATTTGTCCGAGTTATTTTTTGTAGCGGTTCAAGGTTCAACCAGTTCAACCGGCCGGTCCGAACCGATTTTCAGAAGATAGATTATAACCATTCTCTCCTGTTGTTTTTATTTTAAAATGCTTAATATATTTTAGTATCAAATTTTCAATTCAACTTACAACACAGAAGTGGTTCAATGAATCTAAATGATAGAGTGAAAATTAAGTTTCATCTAAATTCAACTAAAATCGAACGAAAGACAGAAACATTAATTTTCAACAAGAGTCCATAAAAAATATAGTGCATAATAATTTTTTAAGTAAAAGAGATGAAACTAACAAGTCTTAGTAGTTAATATAAACTAAACATGACTACATGACAATTACAATTATTTAATTTTTGTTTGACTCATTTTGTTTATACTTATTGTAATTCCTAGTAGCAGATTCAATGACATTACGCAGCATCAAGTTGTGGGGCCTTAGAATCAAATCCAACGCAAGTCGCATCCTTGTACCATACTCGATCTCTTTTGCTCTTTATCTGTAGCAATCGGTAGGGAGTCTAGCAGAATTGTTTGATGATTGCAACAAATAAAAAACAAGCAGATACCAATGTGTGTTGTTTTCGTTGACAGGTAAAAAAATCTAGCACCAACTTTCACGTATTAGAATAGTACTAGATACAATTTTTTTTTAAAATAAAAGGTATAGATCAGTTCATAAAGATAAATGCCAAAGTGTATAGGTAGTTGGTGATATGTTATGCTTTCTTATTCAATGACTACTTGTTATGTTGATACCTCAACTTGGAAACAACACTAGATCCCATTTATGGCTTGCTCAGCAAGAAGAATCTGTTGCTAAGAGAGCTCTTTTACAATAGATGAACGCAACGCTGCCTAAGATTAAACCGAAAAGGTCATCTTGCAAGGTTCAGGTTCATGTTCAGTTAGCATAATACCACAGAATGAATGATCAACATTTTCTAACTGAACTAGCTCAACATTTAGAATGATCAACATTTTCTATCTCAACATTCTTTTGAAATTGATAATCCTTTATCTCCTGACATTTTTAAATTAGAATCTGAAGTGTTAAGTGATCCTGTTAACCCTCAAAGTCAAAATTTAATATTTAGATATTTCTTTTTACTATTTAACTTTTGAGTTTGTATTTTGATAAGATCATATGAATTTGGTTGATGATTTTTTGTGTAGTGTTTTAAATTTGGAAGATATTTTAAGATGTTTATTTATAATTTATTTATTATTTTATTCTATAGCGATTTTTTCGGTTGAATCATCGGTTGGACCGGTTAGATCAATAAACCAATAAACCAGTAACTAGAGCAATTTGATGATCGGTCCGATTTTTAGAACCTTATTTACAAGTATAAAATAACAATTGTTAGACCAGCCCTATGCCAGTAATTAACAGTTGTTAGACCAGCCCGGCTTTTGGAGTGTTACCGGTTCAAAACGAAAGGCCTCCAAACGCCGTCGTTTTTATTTCTTCATTAAAAAAAAAACAGATTCAGAAATCAAAAACCCCTCTTCGATAGATACCCTTTGGCCCTTTCTCCCTCTGAAAACTTGGAAAGAAGTATAGAACTCAAAAACCCAACCCTAAACCCTGAGCGTTCGGTTAGAGAAAATTCGGCATTCATGTCAATCCTTGATACCCGCCCGGTAAATTGTTGTACTATTTGTTATGATTCATTTGGCTCTTGGTGTGGCTAGGACATGTTGCTCAGTCATTGAACTTCCTATGCACTTTACCAGATTGAATCCGCACTTCCAACCTTGGCAAGGCCGATTATGTCTTTAGATCAAAATGAAGATGCTATTGTGGGATCTCTCAAGCAGAGCCTGGTTAGTTGCTGTTTTTGGTCCTGTTATGGTTATTTTATGATTGTGTATTATGATTTTCAAAGAATAAGATTCACTACCAGTTCTTGAATCAATAATTTATATGACTGTTATTTTTCTCTTAGAATTTTCTGGTATATGTGACAAATTTTTTGCTATATTGGCAATTTCAGTAATATTTTTGTTTTACAGTCCTTCAGTTCATCCTATCTGTGTCATATTGTGGGACAATGGAGTATTGATTAGAGTTAGCAGTAGGAAAAGGGATTTCAGTTTACAAAAGGAATATTAGTAATACATGTTCTAATTGTTTCATAGGGTTATAATTTTAAAAAATGACTACAACATTGGCATTAGATGTGTTTATAATTCTTATCAAATTTTGTGCTCGATATTTTAGAGGCAAGTAGAAACTCTTGGAGCCCAAAGGGCTGGTCTTGAAGACATGCTTAAAGAGATGAAAAGAAAGGTACACCTGATTAGGATGCTTCTTGTGGAATTTTTTCCATCCTATGTAATCCGTGATTCATGAATCTATAACATGTACTATTTATCTTTGCTTGTATTTCTAAAAATATCTTCAGGATGATATATTACCAAAGTTGATGACATCCACTGGCTCTCATGAGGATCTCTTTAAGAAGGAAATAGCAAAATATGACCATATTTGTGAAGAAATAGCTCAAATATTGAGGCACAGGAGCAACTGTTGATGCAGATCCAGGTATTGCATTATGTGCGCTCGCTTAAAAAGAATTGATGCATATTAGAACTTTCTAAGAGAAATATTTCCCAAACTGTCTTGGTGGTTTTTTTTTAATACAAAATTTTCTGGGGTTCCTTTTTTACTTACTACATTGATTATTGTGAGCAATTGCAAGCAACAATCTTCAATCATGTGATTCTAACAACCGTTTGCTTCTGTTTACAGGCTCAGAATGATGAATTCTCGGCTCTCTTCAATCTTGAAGACTATAAAGGTATATCTATTTGGTTGTTCTCCTCAATATTGAATCTGATTTTAATGTACACAAAACTGAATATTAACCAGCAACAGAAAATTGTTTAAACTGATGCATTAATTAATGGACCTTCTTTTCTATTTCAGTGGTAATAGTTAAAATGGCTCTTATTATTTCATACAGAATGCTACCCTTTCTTTTTTTATTTTTGGTGTAGTCACCCTACTTGTCTGATGGTTGATCTTTTCATAGTTTCCTTATAATATCTCAGCTTCACGTGAAAAATGCTATAAGCAGATTGAAGCTGCCATAGCCAAGTTTCGAGAGATAAAAGACAACATTAATGAAGGGTTAAAATTCTATGTTACTCTGCAGGTTAGAACTTATCAACTATGTGTTGATTGAATTCTATTATGCAAGAAATTATCTGAGTATGATTAAATATATGGTTGAAAACAAGTACTTGCTATTTATGCAAATTTCTGTTCGATAGGATGCGATCACAAATGTAAAGCAGTAGAGCAATGACTTCGTAATGACAAGGAACATCCAGTGCAGAGAAATGATTGAAGATGTTCAAAGACAAGTGGCTGGTCTGAGTTTCCAAGATAAAAACTCAGGTGCTTTTAGTAGTAGCTACCCACCAGTTGGAAGCCAAAACCAAAGACCCAGTACACAACAAACAGATCCTCGTCCCCAAACACCTTATTATCAACCACCTGAGCAGCCTCCGGTTTCTTCCTACGGACATCCCCCTCCCTCATATGGTTCAGTAGCGCATCAGCCTCCACCTCCATACCACATTCCACCAACATCTGCCGCTCCATACCAACCCCATCAGGTTCATCAGCAGGCACCAGCAGAGTATGGCCAACCAGCATATCCTGGATGGCGTGCCATACTATAATGCGCCGGCTCGGCAACCTGGTTCTGTTCCCAGGCCTCCATATACCGTTCCATCTCCATACCCTCCACCTCATCAAGGTGGATACTATAAGCAGCAATAGTGTTAATCCAACCGTCTTCTATAATAAGAGAGATTATTCTTTCCGTCAGCTATCTCCTCAACAAATTGGATTTAGATATAACTGTTATCTTGAAGCTTTAGACCAGCGTGGAGAATTGGTATGTACTTTTTGGGTCGTTTCTGGATTTGTATTTTGTTAGTTTGCATTGTCATTGGTTTGTGAATAGTTTATACAAAAAATGTTGTAAGTACAGTTGGTTTATTTCCAATTTTCTACTTATGCAGAGTGGGGTTCCCCCATTTATACATGCCAACTCGTCAGAAAACATATACTTGTATCATTACATATTCAAAGATTTCTTACCCTCTTTTATGGTGATGAGTAGTATCATGTTCGGGATTGTTTGTCTCTAAAAGAATGTACTATGTGGATTGTCCCTTGTGAACTTCTATGTTGTATATTTCCATAAACTCAACAAAGGAAATTGTTGGATCGTAAGACGCACAAGAAATACAAGGGAATTAAAAAAGAAATTATGTTGTTAAGGCCTAAGGGGAACATCTTATTTGAACCCTGTTTAATAAAAAATTCATCTGGTTCTTGAGGTTAAAGAAAACTTGTGCGCGTCAAGCCATGAATATTTTGGTACTTGTGGATAGTCAAATATTTGTTTCTATCCTATTTGTTTCTGAGTGCCAAATTCTCGGCGAAAATGGAGATGAAATTTATGCATGTGTCAAATTTTAAATGGAGACACAATGCAGACATAAGACTTTAATCAAAAGTCCATAGCCAATGGATTGAGATTCTTTGTCCCTATTTTCTATCCCTTTCCATTTTCTCCACTCATAATTTGACACCCCAAGAACACAGTTTAGAAATCTCAAAATTGATGAGAACTATTAGGTGTAACATTTCTTCCAAGAGTAAAAGGAAATATACTATGATGCTAATAGAACCGTGAATCAGTGATGATAATAACATTATATTCCTTGGGCATAGATAAAATTGAGAAGAAAAAGGATGGGAGATATAAGGTTTTAGAAAGTTATGCCAATCTATGCCCGTAGCATTAAAACCACTTGTAAAATGTATACAGATACCCGCTAAAAAGCACAACAACAGAGATTATAGTTATCATTCACTTCTCAAGCACCATAACTTCTTCCCTAGACGCAGATCCCATGACTTTGAATAACCATTAATTAATATTATTACACTACAATCGAGCATTCTCTTGGCAAATCGATGCGAAGCCTTGTATAGGAGCCAGTGAAATAAGCAAGCAGATAACATGAAATAACAAAGAAGACTTAAAGACCCGTATCAATGAGATAATCACCCAGCCTTTCAACAATCATGTTGCACTGCCCTGGAGTCATCAGCTCATCGTAGATTCCGATGATCAACGCCTGATTCGTCTTCTTAATGGTAACACCACCAAGACCCTGCATGACAAGGACAAGCTGAGATTTTAACAACCAATGGCCAAAACCAGCATCAAGGTAACAACGGTATGGACATGGTGCAGCAATGAGTTTTACGCTGATGCTGATTCATTGTGAGCTATGGCCTAAAGCAGTCACATACCACAATTTGAATCCATGATTACATCATAAATTTACTCAATCAGATTAGCAGATTCACATTATCATAAATTGTTGTATTTTCTTTGATGAACTTGTGCAATCAAAATTCAAGCTATAATTAGAAACAGTCAGTACCTTCTTCCCTCGAATGACAGCGCCGGGTTCACCTTGTATAACCATATATTTGGTGCCACCGAGGTACAACCCGGTGGGGGCAAGCGATCAAGGCTCAGCAAAGTCGTTCATGATAGCAGTAATTTCCTCAGGCTTGAACTGCACAACACAAAAGACCAATCAAGAACAGATCAACTAAAACTATTTCAGATTGCAAGGATCACTTGACTTGTGCTATGAACCAAACACACTTGAAATCCCCAGCCACATGTTACTTGCACAAGTGATGTGAATATCCGATTTCATATATAACAATAACGAGTGTATGATTGATCTTATGTTGTTACATACTAATAAAAAGGAATGCATCTCATATCAGATAATCACATAGTCCAAACTCCAAGTCATTCCTAATGACTCTCTCCAAGCTTTAATTTATAGCATAAATTGCACTTAACAAGTGAAACATTAAGAAACTGAAAAATTAATCAATTAGCTCCAGTTGATAAAACTAAACAGCTATGGTTAAAGCGCGAATGTATCAAATTAACACCAAAACCATAGAATATGTCAGTATGTCACATGCAAATCAAATCTGATAAATCGGAGGAAAATTAACTAAAAAAAAATGAACAGATGAATCTGGAAAACAAAGCACTAAGAAAGAAGGAGAGCTTGGAGAGAGAAATTGAGAAGTATTAAAGATAACCTGAGGGAAATTAGAGCTCTGAGCCCAAACACTGCCGTCTTGGCCGACGATTGCGGCGGAGGAGAGGTGGTTGCCTTCAATTTCGCAGAGAAGGTGGTCATCGACGTAGGTTTGCCACGACGGCAACCGGCGAGACGACGGCAAGCGGTGATCCGACGGCGAACTGCTCCAAGCCACGAACAGAGAAGCCAGCGAGAATGGGTACGACGTGCCGAGCTACCTGGTTTCGGACAGGGGAAGAGGAAGAAGCGGAAGCGCTGAGAACCCGGAGACAGCGGCCGGGCTAGGGTTTTGTCGCTTTGGTTTGGGTCTTTAACTGCTTTTCTTTAGAGGGGCACCAATAATCAAGAGTTAAAGAGAATTGGAGAAGATGAAGAACAATTTTGATTTTTTGTTTTTTTAATATGTTTTTGTTTTATTGTTTTAATTATTTAAAATTATAAAATTAGGATTAATTGTTAACTGAATTTTAAAATTTGATTAATTTAAAAGGATATTTTTATCTAATCAAATAAAGTAAGTAAGGATGTTTAAGTCTTTTTATAAAATTAAATAAATAAATAATTTTTATTTTTATTTAATTAAAAGGGTATTTTAGTAAAAATGGTGATATACTATATATTTAGAAAAGAAAAAATTAAATGCTGACGTGGAAAATAAATTCCACATATTTTATTATTATTTGTCCATATTTTAAACGTATCGGTACGTATGAATTTTTTATCGTACCGTAGCAATCACCATAAATTTATCATCTTCAACATCACCTCGAGACAAATTTGCTCATGCTTCCAACCTTCCAGTTTCAAAAGCAACGTTGACAATTTCAGTAAAATAAGGATTTGGATAAGAGAAATAATTGTTGAGAGAGAGAAAATTGGCTTCTATTCGATCCTACCCCCAAAGAATAATAAGACGAAATGTATGTAAAGCGGTAAATATTTGTATCAAAATGCAATTAATATTCACATGAGTAGTTTTCATTAAAGAGGAATAATAACAAATTGTTTTTAGTATTTAATGCTACAAAAGTAAAAAGAAAATAATATCATTTATAATAATATTATAATAATTTATAGGAATAAAACGATAATTACATTAAATCTGACTACAACTTTTCAATTTGGAAGAGCTTAAAAATAGAGTTTAATTGAAGATATTTCAAGATATAATAAACATCTCTAATATACGTTTTAGCTTTGAATAACAAAATTCATATATAGCATCTCAAATTCTCCGTCATAACTCCTCATAAGGCATTCTCTTCTCTCCTTTGTCCTTGTAAACCAAAGTCCACTACTGAAAAAAAATTATATTACTAACGAATTTATCGCTAGATTTTATCAACAGATTTTTTGTTACCACATTTATTCGCAAATATACCTTAAAATATGATTAATACTAAGACAATAAGTATAGTAGTTATGTATGTTTCACATGTATTTGCATGAATTATATTGAAACAAGGTAACATAATAGGATAAAAAGTTAAAGGTGGTTACTTTTACGAAAATATTTTCATATGAAGATGATATTATGAATTGTTAACATGTTCGATTGAATATATTTAGTTGAATTAATCTTCGTATGAAGATATTTTTATAAAAATACCAAAACTAAAAGAGAAAAACAGTTAAGAGTAGTTAGTGTGTAAAGCTGTTAGCAAAACAACCAATTCTTTTATATACAAAATGTATGTGGACTTTTTTAATTTAAAGAAAAAATTATTATTTACTCAAATAAATCTAACTACACAGGTTTACTGTTTTGAACATTTGGTTCCATTTTCGAAGGCTTAAAATGTGAAAACGATAATTATACGGTTTGCGTAGAGCATGACAGCAAAAACCAAAAAGACAGTAATGACATTAATCGAATGAATGTAGATAACCATATTGTGAAAAATCTAAATGAGCAGGTTAACATTGCATTATTTTCTTTAATTTTTCTAGTTAGTATTCCTATTTTCACAGACACCAAATCCATAAACTGAAACTCGTTTTTACTGTCATGGTCTTCGAAAATAAGAGAAAATTTCCCCATATTTTCGCTAGCTACAGGCGCCAAATTAATTGTCTATTTTTGCTGTCAGGGATTGCAAAAATGCAATCATGCTTTTGCAGCTAGCAATGGTAACAATTGAGAGAATTTTGTACTTATTTTCGCTGAGATTTACTGCGAAAACTTTGTAATTTATATTTTCGCAGACATGCAATGTAGAAAGAAAAATATAGGTAGATAATAAAAATATTAAATAATGTGAACAATAAATATATCGGATATTTAATTTATTAGGTGTGCGAATGGTTATTTTAATATTAAAATTTAAGTGAGTAATTTAAAAATGTAGTCTATTTTACTTAAATTGAGTCCATTTTAGATTTCGTTGTTCATGTTATTTAAAAAGTCATTGGTTACCTAGTATAACCTAAATAAAAATAAAATTAAATGTTTAAAATGGTAAATTTGCATAATTCGATTTATTTAACTAAATAATAAATTTTTTTATTTAAATAAAAAACAACGGAATGTGTTAAACCTACTCTAATTAAAGTATAAAATTTGGTGTGTGAAAATTAAACTCGCACAACTAAACCAATAAGTACACCAAATCGTTCAAGTAATATTTTAGGTGAGTAAGAGTCGATTCCACAAAAATTATCGGATTGAACAAACAATAGTTGGCTTGCAGATTTTAATCAGACAAAAAATAAAAAAAAACGTGATTGTTGTAGAAACGCATGAAACAAAATAAAAATGAAGATAATACCAATTGAATGTAAAAACAATGATAAGAATGCAGTTATAAGGTCTCAAAAATATTTGTTCATTTGGATTAATATTTTTTTACAGATTACTTTAACAATGAGTGATCCATTGAATAGCAATAAATACTATACTGTGTAAGGTGTATTGAATCATAGGCAATCACAATAATATTCAGTTTAACATATACTCTTCTTTCATCTCTCTCCGATCCCATAAAGGCATAAACCCATTTCACATGCTAAGGTTCATGCGAACTTTTGATGCATTCAATTAAGTATCACCATATTAATAAAAGTATACTATTTAAACATTCATTCAAAAGTATATATAATATAATTGAATTATATAAGGTATTTCACAGTATTAATACGTAAAAATTAATAAAAAAGATAATAAAACGTACCGAAATAATTGTTATTACGCCTTATGTGTAATTATAAATTAAATACTACTTTTCCAGGGATAACATATAGGAGCAGCAAAACCCGAAACCCTACATGGGCCAGTTTTGGAGATATCCCAAATACATTCTTTGCATACATTAACATCACGTTTAGCATCATAAATATCAAAGTGATGTACTCCTCCCCCCTCATACCAACTAAAGGTACAGAAGAACAATGATGTGAACCAAAAAGGGTTTGGATGGAAATAAAAACTCCAACTTTGACCAACTGGAACTACTTTGAACCCTGAATCCCAGTGTTTATCCTTGCATTCAATACCAAGCTGCATATTGTTCAGTTTGTTGTTCATGGTCACACGAATGGTCCAAGGGATAGCAGCAACTTTGAGATTGAAAGAAACAAGTATGAGCATTATCATGGGAATTGTTACTACAATCTTAGAGAGTGACGATGATGAGAGAGTCATCTTTACTTTGCTATGTTGATGAATTTTGATGACGAGATCGATCAATCTATATATATGGAAA
>NC_029776.3:84509152-84540311 GCF_000817695.3 Arachis duranensis
ATAATTAAAATTTATTTTATTTAATATTTATTAATTAAAATAAATTTTAACTAATTATTTTTTGTCTCTTTAATATTATCAAATTAATAAAATCTACTATAGGCTCAAGATTTTCTATTTGTCTTATACTTTATTTATTTTTTTACTTTAAAAAAAATTGAAAACAATAAATATCAACCTCTATATCTTCTGGTCATGTAAAATCGATCATATATCTCATAAAACCATTTATTTCAAAAAAAAATCTTAGATAAAATTATATAAATGTTTATCTATCCTAACCTCTACCAAACAACTACTTAAGCTTTAATTTTGGCATAAGGATAAAAACGGAAATTCTAACATGTATCATATTACAACCAATCAAAAGGAAGAAAATTAGATGAGATGGTGTTGTTCCTCCAAAGCTCTTCGATCGCTGAGTTCCTCCACTTTTCTAAAATGATTCGATCAATTGGAGCCACCACCGCCGTGGCTCTTCTCAACGGTGAGGGAATGGGAGTTGATTCACCTTCCAAAACTCACCGGCATTCGGACAAGACCAGAGACAGTGGAAGACAGATTCCTCCTCCAATCCGTAGCATGACTTGATTCATGGTAATAAAATTTTTACGAGAAAGAAAAAGGTTTTAAAAATACAATTATATATTATTATCCAAAACAAAGAATTTTAACATATATAGGATAAAATTAAAAAAAAAAGACGCATGCAAAAATTCACATTTCAAATAATCCAAAAATAACTCTTGCGCGAGCGAAAATTGATAATTAATTTCATGACAATAATTAAATACGAGAAATATATAGTTTGAACCAAAAGAATAATAATGCTACATAAAATAAAATATTTTGAATTTTATATATATATATATTACATTGATAGGGAAAACATATATAGCAAGTCCATTAATTATTCTTCCAAGGAAAACACTCAGGTTCTCCACCGGTAACCCTACACGGATGTGCTTCAAATATATCCCAAACACAAAGGTAAGAGCATCTATTTGGCCAATCACGTTTACCAACATAAATATCAAAGTAGTGCACTACTTCTTGCCCATTATACCATGTAAACATGCACCAATACAATGGCGAGAACCAAATGCGAAAAGGGTTATAAAACTCGAAGCTCCAACTCTCACCAACTTGAAGTTCTACGAACCCAAAATCCGAATGCTTGTCCTTGCAATGGAGACCAAGTTTCATGTTCAGTTTGTTGTTAATGGTGACTGTTATTTCTTTAGGAGGGAGAATGGAATCATCATCACTCATACCAACTTTGAAATTGAAAGAAAGAAGTATTGCCAGTATCATAAAAAGTGATGATGATACTCTCATCATTTTGGATTTGAACGGTGATATTGATGATGTACTCATTTTTGCACAATATAATTAATGATGGGTTCATGATAATATCAGTTCGTGGAATGAAGACTATTCCTTTTATACATACACTAGTATATTACCCGTGTAATACGCGAGAAATGTTTACTTTCTTATATTTATATTTAAAATATATTTCTAAAAAAAATTTATCATGAACATATTTAATTTAAAAAAATAATGTTATACTTTTGTCATTTATATAAATACCAAACAATGGTACTATTTATAGTCATAGTGAGAAGTTATTTTATTTGCGATTTTATATAAAATAAGTTTTAAAAATATTTAATGATCCGTTAGACTAAAACAACCAAATATATAGCAATAAATTTGGAATTGAGTCAGCACACAATCTTCCCATAAATCTCTTCACAAACTACCAAAATTCCGAAAGACATACCACCAATGAATATCCCATCCAATTCGATGACAAATAGATATGCATAATTGCCTTCAACGAACCCTATTATATACAAATAACTCACTTAGTTATAGGTACATGATTCGCTCTGAATATCATCTCTACTACTCATACTCATACTTACTTGGACGTTGGAGTCCCTTTGCAGATTGCAAATACCCAACGTTGCCTCCCCTCGAGAAGACGACGTTCCATTCCCTTTGCTCCAAGGAAAGCCAGTTCGAGTATCACGAGAACGAGCTATACCTCGGAGTTCACTTTCGCATAGGAACATTTGGCGCCCACTGTGGGGCCGAAATCTGTCTAACCCCACTTTCCTTTATTTTGCATATTTTTTCATTTTCATTTGCAGGACACGAGAGATGGCGGACGAGCACAGTCACGCTCCCTCCAACATCAATCAGGCAGAAATCTTGGCAATCAATGAAGCCCTCAAGGCCGAGAATCAAAGAATGGCCGAGCTCCTGCGACAGATGGAGCACGATCATACCAAAGGAGAACACAAAAGTGCTGAACACAAGGGAGACAACGATGAACACACTTTGGAAACTAGACACACCATCCCTAAAACCACAAAAACAACCGTCAAAAGAACCAATCCTTTCACAAAAGAAGTTATGAGCTTCAAAATGTCCGAGAATCTTACTTTGCCTTCAATCCTAAAACCCTACCAAGGAATAAGAGACCCAAATGCCCACGTCACCAAATTTTATGCCATGATGTTCATGAATAAGGAGTCTGACCCCATCATATGCCGAACCTTCCCAACCTTCCTGAATGGGGCTGCGCTCATCTAGTTCTCCAACCTACCCGAGGGTTCCATCTCTAGCTAACTTTGATGACCTGACCGACCAATTCGTCAACCACTTCGCTGCGTCCAAAATATACGTTCACAACTCTGACTATCTGAGCACTATCAAACAAGGGCTGAACGAGAGCCTAAAGGGCTACATGACCAAGTTCGCAGAGGCAACCAATGAAATACCCAACTTGAACCCCAAAGTACACCTCCATTCTCTAAAGAGTGGCCTCCGGCCAGGGAAATTCCAAGAATCCATAGTAATAGCAAAACCAAAGACCCTAGCCGAGTTCCGAGAGAAAGCGACAACTCAAATCGAAGTCGAAGAATTTTGAGCACTACGAATAGTAGAAAAACCTACTCCGAATAGGAAGAAGAAAGACGAAATAGGCATTCAGCCGGCAAGACAGACCAAAGATCGTTCAGACTAACTCCTAAGTTCGACAGCTACACTCCTTTCAACACGAAAAGAGAGGGCATTGTAAAAGACATATTACATTCCAAACTCATCAAAGCCCCAAACAGAGCCGGTACATATCAGGACCAGAGGCACATGGACAGATCCAAGTATTGTGCTTTCCAATAAAAGTATGACCACACTACAGACGACTGTGTAATAGCAAAAGATGTCCTTGAGAAGCTAGCCCACCAGGGACTGTTAGACAAATACATTGACAGCCGAGGACGAAGGCAGAGCATCGAAGGCCTCGGCCAACAACCCAAAATGACCGACAACTCCCCGAGACAATGGAAAAAAGGTAGACAATGATAACAATCCACCCCGCAGAATAATAAACTGCATTTCTGGTGGTTTTTCAGGTGGCGGATGTACGAACTCGGCAAGAAAAAAATCGTACCAAGCTTTGATGATGATGACAGAGTCAACTTTATCCCAACCTACTAACAAGGACAAACCAGAAATCTCATTCAGCCCCGAGGACTATAAGGTTGCTGACTGAAATCTAGATGACCCCATAGTCATCACAGCACAGGTCAGAGAACTGCTGGTAAAGAAGATCCTGATGGACACAGGGAGCAGCGCGGACGTGCTGTTCTACTCAACGTTCCAAAAAATGAATCTGAGCGACAAAATCCTCCAACCCTTATCCGAAGAACTGGTAGGTTTCTCAGGTGAGTGAGTATCTGTCCGATGTTATATTTGGTTACATACCACCTTTAGAGACTATCCCAACAGCAGAACTTTAGAAATACAATATCTTGTAGTAGATTGCAAGAGTCCTTATAATATCATTCTAGGCAGACCGTCGTTAAATGCATTCAACGCTATTGTTTCTACTGTGCATTTGTGTGTCAAGTTCCTTTCGCAGGATAACAAAGTGGTGACTATCCATGGAGACCAAAAGGAGGCCAGACAGTGCTATAACGCTTGCTTAAATAGCGAACAACCAAAACAGCCCGACCAACAATATGTCCAGGCGGTGTATAACTCGGAATAGCTACCCCCCTTGGCAGACTTGGACCCAAGAACCAACCATCAAGAACGACCGATGCCAATTGACGACCTCACTAAAGTTCAATTAACAAACGAAGAAGACAAGCATACATACCTCGACAACGCACTAAGAAACGATGAGAGAACCCAAGTGATCGAGCTATTAAGACAAAATGTTGATTTGTTCGCATGGACACAGCAGACATGCCAGGAATAGACCCCAACGTCATTTGCCACAAGCTAGCTATCAACCCATCAGTGCGACCTATAGCTCAGAAAAAAAAGACACCTCGGCACTGACAAAAGGGCGGCCTCCCTGGAGGAGACTCAGAAACTACTCAATGCTGGCTTCATCAAGGAGCTCAGATATTCCACCTGGTTGGCCAATGTGGTAATGGCAAAGAAAAACAACAGTAAGTGGAGGATGTGTGTGGACTATACAGACCTTAACAAGGCCTGTCCAAAGGACGCATACCCCCTCCCATGCATTGACAAACTTGTTGATAATTCCTCTGGTTTTCAATGTCTAAGTTTTATGGATGCCTATTTCGATTATAACCAAATCGTAATGCATGAACATGACCAAGATAAGGCTGCTTTTATTACTGACAATGGTAATTTCTGATATAAGGTTATGCCATTTGGACTAAAAAATGCAGGCACTACCTACCAACGACTCATGGACAAATTTTTCATAAAGCAAATCGGACGAAACATAGAAGTCTATGTCAATGATATAGTGGCAAAATCAACACATACAACACGCCACGCCGAAGACCTAACAGAGATATTCCAACAACTACGAAGATACAATATGAAACTTAACCCAGAAAAATGTGCTTTCGAGGTACAAAGCAGGAAATTCCTCGGCTTTATGCACATTTGCCAGGCGATCCTAAACATGCGAAGCCCAAAGACGGTCAAAGAAGTCCAACAACTAACCGGCCGACTTGCAGCATTGGCCAGGTTCCTGCCCCATATAGCCCATCAATCACATCACTTTTTCAAAAACCTGAGGAAACAAGAAAAGTTCCATTGGTCCGAAGAATGCGAAGCAGCTTTCACAGAACTAAAGGCCATACTTTCGGCCTCTCCAATCCTCCAAACACCAGAAGTAGGTAAACCACTTTATTTATACTTATCTATTACTAACCATGCTATTAGTTTTGTATTAGTAACAGAAACAGAAAAGCAACAGCACCCGGTATACTTCATCAACATATCACTTCAGAATGCTGAAACTCACTACCCAAAGCTGGAAAAACTAGCCCTAGCTCTGGTCACAACAGCCAGGTGCCTACGACACTATTTCCAAAGCCATATCATCGTGGTCAAAACAGAACAACCCTTAAGACAGATACTGATGAAACCTGAACTAGCAGGAAAGTTAATCAAATGGTCAATCAAACTGTCAGAATACGACATCCAATACCAATCTAGAGGCGCCATCAAATCACAAGCACTAGCCGACTTTATTTTAAAACTAACTCCAGAAGACCAAGCACCTAAAGATAACGTATGGACACTATACGTCGACAGAACCTCAAATAGTAAGGGCTCTGGAGCTGGAATACTCCTCCAAGATGATCACAGAACGCAATTTGAACAATCACTACAATTTACTTTCCATGCAAGCAATAACCAGGCAGAGTATGAAGCTTTAATAGCAAGACTGCAATTAGCTCACACCATGGGCATCACACAGATAAACGTCAAATACGACTCTAAGGTCCCACATCGGTTGGGGAGGAGAACAAAGCATGTCTTATAAGGGTGTGGATACCTCTCCCTAGCATGACGTGTTTTGACGAGTGAGTTTTGGGGGCTTCGGCTATCATCCCTATCGTCAAAGGCAAAACCGTGAGGCCTTGTGTGCCAAAGCGGACAATATCGTGCTAACGAGTGGTCTGGGCTGTTACAGATGATATCAGAGTCGGAGCCCAGATCGATGTGCCAGCGAGGGCGCTGGGCTCCCTTAGGGGGGGTGGATTGTAAGGTCCCACATCAGTTAGGGAGGGGAACGAAGCATGCCTTATAAGGGTGTGGGTATCTCTCCCTAGCATGACGCGTTTTGACGAGTAAGTGTGTGGGGCTTAGGCTATCATCTCTATCGTCAAAGGCAAAATCGTGAGGCCTTGTGTGCCAAAGCGGACAATATCGTGCTAGCGGGTGGTCTGGGCTGTTACAGGTAGTACAACAGGTAACAAGTAACTTCCAAGTAAAAGATCCCCTATTAGAAAAGTACAACACAACGGTTAGTAACCTCATCAGTAATTTTCAGAAATTTAATATTTTCTATATACCTCAGGAGCAAAATAACAGAGCGGACATCCTCTCAAAATTGGCAACAACAAGAAGTCAAACCAAAACACCTATACTATCTCAATTGACACTAGACGAGCCCAGTGTTATGCTAACAACAATTTCGAGTGTCTTGCATGAAGACGACTGGAGATCACCTCTCATAACCTACTTGAAAACAGGTACCATACCAAACATCATCCAAAATCCACGAAAATTCAAACGAAGAGCAAGCTTCTACACCACACTCAGAACCGAGTTATACAAAAGAGGATTTACAAGACCTTTCCTACGATGTCTAAACACAACAGAAGCCAAATTGGAAATAGATAAAGTCCATGAAGGAGTCTGTGGCACACACATCGGCGACCGAAGCTTAGCCGCCAAAATTCTTCGAGTTGGTTACTACTGGCCGATGCTAAAACAAGACTGCATGAATAAAGTCAAACACTGCAATCAATGCCAACGTCACGCACCAATCATTCACAACCGAGCCGAGCAGTTACATACATATGAGATATCGTGACCGTTCAACAAATGGGGGCTAGATATCCTCGGACCATTTTCCCTCGCTCTAGGCCAGGTTAAATTTCTAATTGTCGCTATAGATTACTTTACCAAATGGATAGAAGATATACCATTGGCAAAAATCACTTATGAAAAAATTATCTCCTTTGTATGGAAAAACATACTATGCCACTTTGGTATTCCTCAAGTCATTATTACTGATAACGGCAGACAATTTATAGATCAGAAGTTCACAAATTTTTTGCAAAATTTCAAAATAATCCAACAATTTTCTTCCGTTGAACATCCACAAACTAACGGTCTAGCCGAAGCCGCCAATAAAATCATTTTGCAGGGCCTCAAAAAGAAATTAGAAGATTCAAAGGGAGAATGGGCCGAGCTCATCCCTGAAGTAATGTGGAGCTACAACACCACTGAACAATCATCAACAAAGGAAACACCTTTTAGGCTAGTATACGGATGCAACACCATGATACCAATTGAAGTATCCCTACAAAGGGACAGAACCACAAGCGTAAGCGAAAGCGACAATGTTGAGAAAAGAAAAGCCGAGCTCGACCTCATAGAGGAAGATCGAGACAAATCATCACTTTAGCAACTAGCAACAAAATGAGCTATAGCTCGAAAGTACAATAAGAAGATCAAACCGAGGATATTCTCGGAAGGCGACCTCATACTCAGAAAGGTCGAAGACATACGAAAACCACAAGGACATGGCAAACTAAGTGCAAACTGGGAAAGACCATTCAAAGTATACAAAGTCATCGTCCATGGGGCTTACAAAATACAAAAGCTTGATGGAACTATCTTACCAAACACATGGAACATATCCTCTCTAAAATTGTATTTCAGTTAGTCTATAAGTCGGACACGGTGATGCACTCTTTTTCCTAAGGAGGGTTTTGCTGGAGAGGTTTTAATGAGGCACACCACCCCGCACCTTTTCAAACAATTATATTACAAACTAAACATCTACTCCCATCATTCATCTTTGCGCAACTAAATTCGAGCAAACAATATTGACTCCTAACGCATTTGAGCGTATCTATCGAAAAACGAAACAACTGTTACATATGCTAATCAAACGCTTTTCTAATACTACAACTCAGAACAAGCACAAGCCAACCGACCACAAACCCAAACAACACTAACAACACCACAATTTTCTTTGCTATAATTCAAACCAAATAACATGAAACATTCACAAGCAATAAAGTAATACCCTAAACGAACAATCCAAAGAAAGATTATAACAAGGCAAACCCTCGCAGGAGAATCAGGATTCTCGCCCTCACCCTCGACATCATCATCATCCTCAACCAGCTCGCCTCTGACAGTCACCTTACAGGGATCCATCCTCGACAAATCAGCATCAGGTACCAGAAACTTCACTTGCTCAACAGCTTTTTCAAATCCAGCCACAAACATTTCCAAGCCATGATTTTCCTTCTCATCCTCAGCTTGTTTCTTTTCAACCCCAAGCACAACCAACCTAGTTTCCAGAGACGCTCTCTCCTCAAGGGATTTCTTCAAAGATGTCTCGAGAGCACCGAGCTTCTCCCCTAACTGATCCACCAGATCCAAAGCATCGCGAAGCTTACCACTTTTTTCAACATTCTCCCGCATAAGCTGATCCATCGCAGCTTTGTCAAAAACAGCCCTGGAACGTTTCAACTCCTCGGTCCGATCAACACACATCAAGCGGGCACCAATAACCTAAACACAGAAACCACGTCAAAAACAATTATAAATAAACAAATCAAACAAATCATTGCAAAAAACACCTGCAGATACTGAGCCACCCTAACGTCCCCAACATCATGAATGAGCTTAACGTCAGAAGGACTCTGAACATGCTCGTCGGCCATGACAATAAAAGGGAAGTGCTCGCTCTATAAAGATGTCAAATCATTATCCCTTCTATAACTATGCAACAGTTTCTGGTTTTCAGTAAAATTTTTAACCTGAACCAGGTTAACCTCTTCTCCCGTATCCTCCTCGACCACGTTCTTAGTCTTCTTCACCTCACCTCTTTTCCTCTTAAAGCTAACCTTCTTCGGAGATGGCTGATTAACCTCAACACCTTTCTCTGCCATAACTTGACTAGTTGAGCCTTGCTTCTCGACGTTCTTCGTCCAGAAAAAAGCTCACAAGCTGGATGAAGTCACCTTCGGAGCCTTCTCAACTACAAACACAAACATAGAAATCAATACCTATAAACAACGACACACAGCATAACCAAATAGAGTAGTTACCTATATATCCATCAAGGGCATCCCTATCCACTTCCAACTCAAGGAGCTCAACAACAGACAGCAAACCCGAAGACGAAATATGATTAACTAAAAACTCCACGATCATTTCATTTCTATACTCCATTCCATCCATCCCAAGTATCTGCCTAGGTCTCGGAACCCAGTACAACGGGAACCTCTCCAACAAACATTCATCAACAAACCAATGATATTCACCCTCCGCAACACCTATCTTCAAAAACATGGACTTAAACCCCTTATAGGAAGACCTATACAAACTAAAAATAGCACGACCCAGAACATTGGCAAGATTCAACCAACAACCCCGGCTAATCCCTTTACACTGAATAACGCAAAGAAAACTTCCAACGAAGGCTCAATCTCTAAGAACCCCATCAGAATTTGAAAAGCCCTAATGAATGCCCATGAGTTAGGATGCAACTGCGATGGTGCGCAGTTCAGCTGCATCAACACACCACACTCAAACTCGGAGAAAGGGAATCTCACACCCAAGTCCACAAAAATACAGTTATACATAAAAAAGAACTCAAACCCCTCCCCACGATGAAAAACCCGATCGTCAGTACTACGCGGAAGAAACCTAAGCTTCACATCACTACCCTCTCTGACCCATGAAGAAGCCGAACCTAATTGTGCAATACTACTCTCGTCATTAAAAATAGAAACATACTCCTTCACTGATTCAGCCACCCACGCGAAAGGATTCAGCGGGTCCCAAACCCACACATCCTCAACAAGCTTCACCTCTGTTTTCACATCTGTCCCTACTCTACCTTCTTTCCTTTCTGCATTCCAAAAACAACAGTACACAAAGAAGATGAAAAGAAAAGGAAGAGACAAACAGAGAAGAGAAAACTAACCTTTACTCATCTTCCGCAAACACAGGAGAAAGAAAAACAAAAAACCAAACAACTGGATACACCAAGAATCTGAAACCACCCACCAGCCCACTACCCTTCCCACAAGCGTTACATCTCGTGGAGCAAACCTGACGATCGAATTTTCTATCGGTAAAGAAATTCACAAATATATGATCGCGTTGTAAGTATAGCTTCTAAACCAACAGAAAATCCTTTCGTACAAACGTTTGGTTGTCACAAGTAACAAACCCAATAAAATTTATAAACCGAAGTATTTAAACCTCGGGTCGTCTTCTCAAGGAATTGCAAGGAAGTATGATTTATTATTGGTTATGGAAAAAGGTATATTTTTGGGTTTTAATGTATAAAATAAAAAGCAAGAATAGTAAATGGTAATGAAAATTAAATGACTAGAAAAGTTTTTGGCAAGGTATGAAAACTGGAAGTCCTATCCTAGTTATCCTTATCAATGGTGATGAGAATTATATTTTTTTGCTCTCACTCAATCAACCTCTAACTATGAAGGTAAGTTAAGTGGATAAATTAATTTAACACCTAAAGTCCTAGTCAACTCCTAAGGAAAGACTAGAGTTATAGGAATTTAAATTAATCAGCAAAGATAACAATTATCAATCACGATGAGTTTGACAACTCAAGAGTTACCAATTAGTCAACCAAAGCCAAAAGGGAAAAATCTAAATTATTTATATAATAAATAGAAGAAAGCAATAATGAGTCTGAAATACCTCAAATTATATTAAATAGAAAATCAATCTAAACATAAAGAGTTCACAAACTAAACTGAGAAAATAAATAAAAGAAACATTGAACCTGAAAATTGAGGAAGATGAAATCCTAATTTCTTTAAGAGGAATCCTAATCCTAAATCCTAAGAGAGAGAGGAGAGAACCTCTCTCTCTAAAAACTACATCTAAATTATGAAAAGTGAAAATATGACTCTTCTATGTTGTGTTGATGCATTTCCTCACTTTATAGCCTCTAATCTGTGTTTTCTGTGCCAAAACCTGGGTCAAAAACAGCCCAGAAATCGCTCCCAGCAATTTCTGGTTCGTACAGGTCGCGGCAAAGTAATGCGGAGGCGTCGTCCACGCGTTTGCGTGGATTGAAATTCGCAGATGCGATGCGTGCGCATCATCCACGCGTCCATGTCACCTAAATTCGGAGCAGCTATGATAAATTATATATCGTTGCGAAGCCCCAGATGTTATCTTTCTAACGCAACTGAAACCACATCATTTGGATCTATGTAGCTCAAGTTATGGTCGATTTAGTACCAAGAGGTCAGGCTGGACAGCTTTAGCAATTCCTTCAGTTTCTTGTATTCCTTCCAGTTTTGCATGCTTCCTTTCCATCCTCTGAGCCATTCCTGCCCTGTAATCTCTGAAATCACTTAACACACATATCAAGGCATCGAATGATAATAAGAGAGGATTTAAAATACACAAATTAAAGAATCTAGGAAGCAAGTTTTCAATCATAGAACAAATTCTAGAAAGGAATTGTAAAACCATGCAAATAGTATGAATAAGTGTGCAAATGCTTGATAAAAACCACTCAATTGAGCATAAGATAAACCATAAAATAGTGGTTTATCAACCTCCCCACACTTAAACATTAGCATGTCCTCATGCTAAGCTCAAGAGAAGCTATAAAGGAGTGAAGAGGAATGATAGAGAGTATGAAATGCAACCTATCTATGTGAATGCAACTACATACAAAATGTTTCTACCTACTTGGTTAAAAGTAAATAAGTTCTCCAAGACAAATATGAATCAAATTCTACTAATTCAAATTACACAATAAAAGACAAGTAAACTTGTAAGAACATAGCTCATGTATGCAGGGAACATAGAATCAAGCATTGAACCCTCACTGGTAGTGTATATGCACTCTAATCTCTCAAGTGTCTAGGGTAATCCACTCTACTCTTCTCTAATCATGCTTTCTAAACTTTGTTCTTCATCTTACCAATCAACAAATATTTAGCATACCAATGCAAATATCATGAGGTCTTTTCAGGGTTGTAATGGGGCTAAGGTAAAGGTAAGGATGTATATATAAGGCTAAATGAGCTAACAAAGTGAATCCTTGATTAGTCTAAGATCTCATCTAACATACACACTTTATATAATTTCAAAGTTCTTTACCTAGCTACCCAAATTTTCCCACTTTTGTATTACATGCTCATGCACCAAATTTATTTTTGAATTTTGTCCCATGTGTATTGGTTCTTTTTATTTTGCATTGGGGTAATTTTTGTATCCCCTTATTTAAATTTTTTTTATCTCAATGCACATGGTAATTTAATTA
Source organism: Arachis duranensis (assembly GCF_000817695.3). Classification (NCBI taxonomy): domain Eukaryota; kingdom Viridiplantae; phylum Streptophyta; class Magnoliopsida; order Fabales; family Fabaceae; genus Arachis; species Arachis duranensis. The sequence goes on from NC_029776.3 coordinate 84,521,508, forward strand.
TTTTGATTTCACATGAGCATGCTTCCCAAATTTTGAAATAACTTGTTCAATTTAATTCCCTTTTTTCCTATCATCCCATGTTCCCATAAAATTCCCCATACTTAAATTATACACAATATCTATCTTAAACTAATCAAGGATTCAACTTGGGATTTTTAATTTGTTTTTCTGCTTAAGGCTAGTAATGTGGTTATAAAACATAAGGGGATTAAAAAGCTCAAAGTGGCTAACAAGGGTGACATAAAAGGGTAGGCTTATTTGGGATAAGTGAGCAAAAACAAGTAATGGCCTCAATCACATGCAAGCATGTAAATACGCTAAATAATGGACATATAGAATGTAACAAAGTAAAGATTGCAATTATAGAGAAGAAAACACACAAGAATAAAATATTTATGGTTAAATAATGTAACCATATAAATAAGCTCAAAATCTCACAGGTTGTGTGTTCTTTGGCTCAAAAACCATGTTCCAAATACAACTTCAAAGAAATTTAACAAAAAATTTTCAATTTAAATTAGTGAAATACTATAAAAATTTCTTGAAAAAGAAAATATTACTTCAACCAAGTAGTAACTAAATGCATAAAATCAAACAAACATACAATCAAATATGCAAATGCAACAATGAATAAACAGGAAATTAAACATTGGTGTTGAGATAGGAAATAGCTAACCCATGGAGATCGGTATCGACCTCCCTACACTTAAAGATTGCACTGTCCTCGGTGCATGCTAAGATGTGCAAGTGGACAGACTGCTCCAACTGATGCCTTTCTCTATAGATTGTGCAAATTGACTTGCCTGTCTCCCCATTAAGAAGCTTTTTCTCTCTCTTCATGGTGGCTATCCTGAAAGAAGAGAAAAATGAAGGAAAGTAACCCAAAAATAAAGATAAGAACATAAATAAAATATGGGTGTTAATGCCAAATAATAAAGGTCTCAATTACATGGTAGCTACAACATGCAAGTGAGAAAAATAGTGGAAGCAAATGGCATATCAATAGTACAAGAATTGCAACAATGGGGAAGAGGGTGTGGGTAATGCAAAATAGTGTAAGCGCATATCAATGCAAATGAAATGCAAGTATCATAAAAGAATAGCATTGACTTATGAATAATAATACCCAATCAGAATAAAATAAGTCATGAAGCACCAGAATAATTCAAGAAAAGATGCAATAGTTGAAGAAGAGAATTTTAACACCAATGAAAAAGAAAAAGAAAGTAAGAAAGGAGGAAGAAAGAAATAAGAAGGAAAGAAAGGATTTAGATATGGGGAAGAAAAGATAAGATATTTGGCTGATCTGGATAAGCTGTGCGCCGCTTGTGATGCGGATGTGTGAGTGACGCGTTCGCGTGGATAGCGCTTCTATGAAATGGCGTGGACGCATCATCCACGCGATCGCGTGGATCGATTTGTGTCATTAGCGCGAGGGCAGTCTCGTGATCGCGCAACTCTCTGTTTGAAACTCATATTGCCAAATTTTAGGGGACGCGGTCGCGTGATGAACGCGATCGCGTGGTTGGCCTTGTTTTGAAAAACGATGCCGACACGTCAGGCACGTGTTCGCGTGGTAGGGCTGGTGCTTCTAGCACAGTTCCAGCCCCACTCCATCACAACTTGCTGCCAAACACCCTTTTTACGTCGATTTTTAGGGCACGCGTTCGCGTGGGTGACGCGGACGCATGGGAGGCATTTTTCCCACATGAGGCGGAGGCGTCAGCGATGCGGTCGCGTGGGTCAAATTGTGCCAAAGGCACGCCTCCAGCCACACTTTTGCGTGACTCTCTGTTCAATCTTATTTTCTTCCCAACGCACATATGACGCGGACGCGTCAGTGACACTGTCGCGTCGCGTGCGTGATTTTTTTTAATAATATAGTATGCAGAATGCAATGCTAATATGAATGTTATGCATGATTCCAGGTCCAATCAAAACTCAAAAACAAACAAAATATACTAGAATTAAAACTGAAAAGGGAACGATCATACCATGGTGGGTTGTCTCCTACCTAGCACTTTTTGTTAAAGTCCTTAAGTTGGACATGTGGTGAGCTCCTTGTCATGGTGGCTTGTGCTTGAACTTATCTTGAAACTGCCACCAACGCTTGGACTTCCAATAAGCTTCAACATCTCCAAATAAATTCACCAAGCATTGATGAAGTTCTCTATAAGCTTTGAGCTCCCAAAGTTGATCCTCATATATTCCTGGATCCCAAATCTTGTTTTTGCACCCGTCTTCAAGTTGATCATGATGATTCCATCCGGGTGGTAAGCAGTTTGAATTCTCACTGAAGCGGCCAAACAACATCCTAGACCTATTCAATCGAGTTCTACACCAACCTTTGCGTTTGAACTTAAAGCTTCCAACCATAATGAACCTTGCAGGACAATTCTTACCACTGACCATCTTTCTCTTACTCTTAATGCCACAAAGAGCTCTAAGTTTACCATCCGTCTCTAGTAGCCCATATTCAAGTGGGAAAGTAAAGGATAAGGATAGAAATTTTGCCCACTTGAACATTGTGATGGACGGTAATGGCCTTGGGAGAGGTGTTTCTAATGAATTTGCAAGCTCCACTCCCTTGTGCTCTTCTCTAACAACTTTCACCTCTTTGCAAGCTTCTTCAATATCAACCCCTTCCTCATGGTAGCTTTCTTCTAATTCAATCTCTTCTTCATTGCTCACCAAGGGCATGAGAGGTTGTGCCTCTTCTTCTTGAATCTCTATCTCTTGATCAACCTCTTCCAAGTCTTCAACTATGATATGCCTTGGAGGTTGTACACCTTCTTCAACATCAATTTCAAACGTCTTGGAAGGAGGCTCTATAACTGGACTTTCCCATGGAGGTTCAGCATCTCCTAAGTCTGCAACCACTTTTTTCTTTTCAATAATTGCTGCTTTGTCCAGTTGTTTCAGTATAAAATCGTACTCCTCCTTGATGATTTCTTTTATGTGATAACTCCCTTCAACTACTCCTTCATCTACAAAGGTCTCTTTTACCTTCACTTTTAGTGCCTCCTCTAGCTCCTTATGAAGTATGGATTTGCGAAGATGATCCCTTCTCTCTTGTTCCATGTCAATAGCATCATTGGGATCATGTTGCTCTTGGATTGATGGATGTGGGTGCTCTTCCATGGATGGTGGTAAAGGGATGGAGAGATCATTCTGTGGTTGAAAAGGAAGTGCACTAGAGCTTGAGGGTTGAGTATTTGAGGTAGAAGATTGGTCCATGCAAGATATAAGATTTTGGAGTTTAGAGGTGAGACCCCTGAGAGAGGTAAGTGTGTTCTCCATGGAGGTTTGGGGTGGATAGGAGGGTTCATCTTGATAATGATAAGGAGATGGTGTATGTTGAGGTGGTGGTTCATGAGAGTAGTTGTGTTGGAATGGGGGTGGTTCTGTGTATGGTTCATTTGGCTCATAAGGTGGTTGGTATGGTGGATACAGGTTAGGGTCATATGGAGGTGAATGGTGGAAAGGGGCTTGTGAGTATGGTGGTCCAAAGTCATGTTGAGGAGGGAGTTCATAGGCGTATGATGGTGGTTGTTGATAATCAAAAGAGTGCTCACCATAGCCATTGCCTTGATATGCATCACAGAATGGTTGTTGATAGTCCATTGGGGATGGTTGTTGCCATGAGGGTTGATCAAATCCTTGTGGCTCCTCCCATCTTTGATTGTTCCAACCTTGATGCCTGTTCTCATTATAATCTCCTTTACCTGCAACATAATTGTAACCAGACTTATAGCCAAAGGGGTGAGAGTTCATAGTAGTAAGAGAAAATAAAAACAAAAACTAATAAAAAGAAAGTGTTTTGAAAAAGATATGATTTTTGAAAAAAAAAAGATAAGATAAGATTTTGAAAAAGATATAATTTTTGAAAAAAAAGATAAGATAAAAATTTTGAAATAAAAATATGAATTTTTTTCTTTTTTTTTGAAAAATATTTACAATAACCAATAATAAGGCACACATTTGCAATTCCCCGGCAACGACGCCATTTTGACAATCGGATTTTCTATCAGTAAAGAAATTCACAAATATATGATCGCGCTGTAAGTATAGCTTCTAAACCAACAGAAAATCCTTTCGTACAAACGTTTGGTTGTCACAAGTAACAAACCCAATAAAATTTATAAACCGAAGTATTCAAACATCGGGTCATCTTCTCAAGGAATTGTTGGGAAGTATGATTTATTATTGGTTATGGAAAAGGTATATTTTTGGGTTTTAATGTATAAAATAAAAAGCAAGAATAGTAAATGGTAATGAAAATTAAATGACTAGAAAAGCTCTTGGCAAGGTATGAAAACTAGAAGTCCTATCCTAGTTATTCTTATCAATGGTGATGAGAATTATATTTTTTTGCTCCCACTCAGTCAACCTCTAACTATGAAGGTAAGTTAAGTGGATAAATCAATTTAACACCTAAAGTCCTAGTCAACTCCTAAGGAAAGACTAGAGTTATAGGAATTTAAATCAATCAGCAAAGATAACAATTATCAATCACGATGAGTTTGACAACTCAAGAGTTACCAATTAGTCAACCAAAGCCAAAAGGGAAAAATCTAAATTATTTATATAATAAATAGAAGAAAGCAATCATGAGTCTGAAATACCTCAAATTATATTAAATAGAAAATCATTCTAAACATAAAGAGTTCACAAACTAAATTGAGAAAATAAATAAAAGCAACATTGAACCTGAAAATTGAGGAAGACGAAATCCTAATTCCTTTAAGAGGAATCCTAATCCTAAATCCTAAGAGAGAGAGGAGAGAACCTCTCTCTCTAAAAACTACATCTAAATTATGAAAAGTGAAAATATAACTCTTCTATGTTGTGTTGATGTATTCCCTCACTTTATAGCCTCTAATCTATGTTTTCTGCGCCAAAACCTGGGTCAAAAACAGCCCAGAAATCGCTCCCAGCAATTTCTGGTTCGTACAGGTCGCGGCAAAGTAATGCGGAGGCGTTGTCCACGCGTTTGCGTGGATTGAAATTCGCAGATGCGACGCATGCGCATCATCCACGCGTCCGTGTCACCTAACTTCGGAGAAGCTATGATAAATTATATATCGTTGGGAAGCCCCGGATGTTAGCTTTCTAACGCAACTAGAACCACATCATTTGGATCTATGTAGCTCAAGTTATGGTCGATTTAGTACCAAGAGGTCAGGCTGGACAGCTTTAGCAGTTCCTTCAGTTTCTTGTATTCCTTCCAGTTTTGCATGCTTTCTTTCCATCTTCTGAGCCATTCCTGCCCTGTAATCTCTGAAATCACTTAACACACATATCAAGGCATCGAATGATAATAAGAGAGGATTTAAAATACACAAATTAAAGACTGTAGGAAGCAAGTTTTCAATCATAGAACAAATTCTAGGAAGGAATTGTAAAACCATGCAAATAGTCTGAATAAGTGTGCAAAGGCTTGATAAAGACCACTCAATCGAGCATAAGATAAACCATAAAATAGTGGTTTATCAAAACCCCAACCGTTCAAAATGAAAACCAAAACAATTAATCAACGGTCAGATCACAACAATCACTTCAATCCCCAACACGCATTAAATGCAGCTTTCTTTTCCCAAAACTCTCTCTCTCCTAAAAAGCACTCCCCGCAAAAATTCAAAATAAAATCCATCACGTTTTCAAAACATTTCAATGAACAAGTTAAGCTTGGGGGCTCCGAGTTATAGCTCGGCACAACAGACGAACTATAGCCTAAGAACTGCCATAAAATCTAGTTCCGAGTTATAACCCACGAGTAAAAGCTTAACTTGTTCATGACTCGAAAACAGGTCAACCTTGAGGGTTATGATCCGTTAGACTAAAACAACCAAATAGCAATGAACTCGGAACTGAGTCAGCACACAATCCTCCCATAAAGCTCTCCTTAAACCACCAAAACCCCAAAAGACATGCCACCAATGAAGACCCCATCCAATTCGGTAACAAATAGATATGCATAACTGCCCTCACAGTACACAATCCTCCCATAAATCTCTCCTTAAACCACCAAAACCCCAAAAGACATGCCACCAATAAAGACCCCATCCAATTCGGTAACAAATAGATATGCATAACTGCCCTCAGCAAACTCTATTATATACGAATGACTCACTCAGTCATAGGTACGTGATTCGCTCTGAATATCATCTCTACTATTCATACTCATACTTACTTGAGCGTTGGAGTCCCTTTGCAGGTACCCAACGCTGCCTCCTCTCAAGAAGACGACATTCCACTCCCTTTGCTCCAAGAAAAGCCAGTTTGAGTATCACGAGAACGAACTATACCTCAAAGTTCACTTTCGCATAGGAACATTTAATACTATTAAAAATATTTCTTTTTTTTTTCTTAATAGCTGTACACTTTCAAAAACATTCATGCATAACCAGAAAAAAATAAAAAATATTAAAATAAAATCATATCTAATACGTTAAAAAATAAAATCTCAAAATAATGTAAAATTAACTAATCATGGTAGGTATTTTTAACAACAAAAAATAGACAATATTATTTAATTATCAAAATTTAATTTAAAAATTCTATTTAACAGATTAACATATTCATTCTATATAAATATTTTCTTTCTTGTAATCATATATTAATAAGATATGATATAAAATATTATAATTATTATCAAATTTTACTATAATTAACTATCAAATGCTAAGAAATATAATTATTTAAAATTAATATTTTTCAAAAATAAGAAATAGAAAAGAGAGACAAGCATACTAGTATTAGTCTATATATAATATTTAGTCGTACGAAAATTAATTATAAAAATTAATATCTATATATGCATTTTAATACATACATAAAAAAATGTATTAACGTAAATATTATATAAATACAAATTATGTATGATAGACAATTATATTAGAATGTTTAATAATTAGTATAATTATTTATTAAATATTAATTTTTATATTATAATTATAAAAAATATATTTTTTAAATTTGAGAAGAAAAAAAATATATATACTGATATCAGAATATACTACGTAAATATTTTTGGAATCTAAATGCTGACCATTGTAAAATGATATAATAATAGTGATGATAGGCACAAATAAATTACCCGCTTTATTTAATTTGTCCTTATTCATTTACTTCATTTATTTTCTTTTATTACCATCCAGTTTCTATTATTCATACGAGTTCAATTTTAGTAAATTGACAGTATAAAAATTTTATTTGGTCAATAATTAAATTTATATATGCATTTAATTAGATGATTTTTTAAAATAATAAATTTTAAAATTTATTTTTGTTGATTATTTGTGCAAAATTTTTTTGCATTTCTATTATATAAAAACTTAATTCTATTTGATAGAGTAGTGGTTAAGCTGAAATTGAATTAGTTAAGCCAAGTTGAATTGGCAGAATTAGTACTAGTTATATCCTTTCTTAATTAGATTAGTTAAAAGTCAAGTTGTTAGTAGATTCAATATATATATATAGCCAGCTGTTAGTTACAAATAATATTGTAATAGTTTAATTCACCTTTATCAATTACAGAAACCATTTTTTTCTTCTTTTTTGATCTTTGTTCTTCTCTTTCAGTCAGGCATTGATACCTTTTATGGTATCAAAGTTTTGGTTCATTCAATCATGGAGGTAAACACATAAATAGTTGAAGTTCATGTTCAACACCAACCTAACTTCACGTCCTCACCAATTTTGATGAAACTTGATGAAGAAAACTTTCTCCAATGAAAAGATCAAGTGGAATCGACAGTCGAAGGACGATCTGTTAGTACACATCACAGGAGAAGGTATTTCAGCTCAGTACACAACTTCAGGGGAGAAGAATCCAGAATTTGCGAGATGAAAGCGACAAGATGCTCTGCTCAAATCTTGGTTATTGGAGTCGATGACCAAGCTTTTTACTACTCGAATGGTCGGTTGCCTGTACACATATCAGGTATAGAGAAGGTTAGAAGATCACTTTGCATCACAAATTAGAGAAAAAATTCTGCAATTAAAGAACAAATAAGTAGCATTAAAATTCGAAGTTTCGTCGGTAGCTATGTGTTAGAAATTAAAAAAACAATAAATACGTTAGTCTCAGTTGGAGAACCAATCAGGAAAAATGACCATGTTAGTGCCATACTCAATGGCTTAACGGAGGAATATAGACCATTGATTACAACTGGAGTTTCAAGATCGTCTAGTGTCTCGGTTGGAGAGTTTAAGTCTTTGCTTCTTGCACATGAAAGTATGATAGAAAGATTCAGGAAGTCAGATCTATTAATTCAAGCGAATGTAGCTCGTATTCAAACAATTATGGAGGTCGAGGGAATTTCAGGGGTGATTTCAGAGGATGAGGTGGAAAATTGATGAGAGGAAGTTTCTCCAGCAATGAAAGAAGGTCTTATGGAAGGTCTGACGGAGGATTCTATGACAATGATAGAAGATTTAATAGTGATAGTCAAAACGAAAGATGATATGATAGTGGAAGTAGCAGATCGGTTTGCTAGCTATGTGATAAGGTTGGCCACACAGCTCGCAAATGCTGGTCCAGGTATGATTCGTCTTGTGGGAATGAAAGCCAGAATTCAAGACCATGTTATGAGCATATAGAAGTCCAGTTATAGCCACAGGCTCACTTAAGTGCTCTAAAACACCATCCACTAACTATGATCAAAATTGGTATTCGGACAGTGGTGTTACACACCATATGACACCAGACCCTCAAAATGTGATGAGCAGTAAAAGCTATGAGGGGTTAGAACAAATAATTGTAGGAAATGGAACAGGTTTGCAAATAACTTCTATTGGAAATTCCATTTTTAAAATTGATTTGAGTTCTAGAAAGTTTTTGTTGCAATAATTGCTACATGTGCTTGAAATAACCAAAAATTCTTTGAGTGTGTATCAATTCTATTGTCATAACAATGTGCTTTTTGAGTCTGATGCTCATGATTGTTGTGTCAAATCACAGGAAACTAAAGAGTTGATTCTACAGGGTGAAGTTGATAAGAAAAAGTATAAGTTTGTCAAATTCTCTCCTTCAATAAGTACATCTACTTACAACTCTATCATGTCCACAACTGAGCAATTTCTCTTATGGCATGCAAGGTTAGGACATGCAGTAAATAAAGTAGTTAGTGCAGTCTTGAAAGATTGTAATTTGTCATTTATTGAGAATAAAGAGCCTTGCACAACCTATAGCATAAGCAAGTCACACAATTACCATTTCCAAGTTCAAACACAATGTATCAATCACCTTTAGAACTGGTGTATTCAGACATATGGGATTCTGCCCCTATGCTAGATTTGAATGAAAACTTCTATTTTGTCAATTTTATCGATGTTTTTTTCTAAATTGCTTGGCTTTATCTAGTTAGAGCACGGTCACAACTTAAATCAGTTTTCTTTAATTTCCAAAATATGGTTGAATTGCAATTCAGCACAAAAAATTAAATTGTTTTAATCTAAAAATGATGTTGAGTATGTTAGTTTGTCAAAGGAGTTACAATCACAAGGGATCAGGCACAGATTTTCATGCCCCCACATCCATCAACAAAATAGAACTGCAGAGCGCAAACACAGGCATGTAGTAGAGATGAGAATGACACTAATGGTTAGTTCTGGAGTACCAATGCAATACTCGGGTGATGCTTTCTTCACTGCAGCTCAACTCATCAATGTTCTACTAACACCAAAATTGGAAAACATGTCTCCAGCAAAGAAGCTACTTGGTAAGAAGCCAGGCTATAGCTGTCTACGGATATTTGGTTGTCTTTGCTTTCCTCATCTGTGGCCGTTCAATCGTCACAAGCTTGAATTTTGGTCAGCACTCTATGTGTTTTTGGGATATAGTACTGCTCATAAAGGGTTCAAATGTCTCACACCAGAAGGCAAAGTAGTGATCACATAAAATGTTGTGTTTAATGAGATGCAGTTTCCCTTTAAAACTGGAAATTATCTCATGGATGTCATTGTAAGCAGAGTAGTTCTGAGATAGTTCCACCAATACTAACTATTCCCTTGATCCCCAACCCTCCCCTACCTCCACAAGCTCAAGATGGTCACTCCTCACTAAGACCCCTGCCTCAGTCACATCTCACAAATCATTCAGAAATGTTTTAACACTTTTCTCAACACTCCTCTTAATTTTCCATAAACACCACCTAACCCACTGTCCCCTGCCAACCACCTTCAACTCTATCCCTAGCCCCAATTCCCCCTATAGCATCTCCACTCATCATCTCTTAATGAGCACCTTCATCCACACCTATCTCAGTGCCCATTTCAGCCTTATAAATTGTTTTTTCTAGTTGTCAACCTGCGCCCAGTACCCACACCCAAAACATACACCCTATGACCACACGAAGTAAGGCTGACAGTCTTCAATCGAAAGCTTATCATGCTACAGTTGAGCCATAGTCAGTGAAAGAGGCTATGGTTCACCCAAAATAGAAAGAATCCATGGATAATGAGTATCAAGCACTACTAAAGAAAAAGACATGGCAACTTGTACCTCTACCAGGGGATCAAGAAGCTATTGGCAGCAAGTGGGTCGTTAGAGTTAAATACAACTTTGATGGCACATCCAAAAATACAAGGTTAGGCTAGTTGCCCAAGGCTTCTCTTAGAGACCTAGGTTTGATTTTACTGAGACCTACATCCCGGTAGTTAAACCAACTTCAATCAGAGTAGTCTTGACACTTGCATTGGAAAATAATTGGTCAATTAGATAATTGGATGTCAATAATGCATTTTTGCATGGAGAATCGCTTGAGGATGTGTACATGCGACAACCGCAGAGATATGTGCAAGGTGATGGGAAGTTGATCTGCAAACTTACCAACGCATTGTATGGCTTGAAACAGGCTCCGAGAGCCTGGTATCATAAGTTTTCTATAGCTCTGCATCAACTTGGATTCAATGCCATAGCCTCTGATGTTCCAGTCATCACTAAATTTGATGCCAATGCCACAACCTTTGTACTTGTGTATGTAGATGATGTGATCATCACTGGAAGTTGAACCAACTCTATGACTACTGTGGTGAACCAGCTGAATTGCAAGTGTGCACTCAAAGATATGGGGGATCTTCATTACTTCCTAGGCATTCAAGTTAGCAAGACTAAGGTGGAGGACTATTACTCAGCCAAGAGAAATATGTCAATGATTTACTGGGTAAGGTAGGCATGATAGGCTGCAAACCTTGTAGAACCCCTCTCCCATCATCAATAAAATTCTCTCAGTTTGGTGGTGACAAGTTTGATGAACCAACACTTTACCGTTCAGTGTTAGGGAGTCTTTAGTATCTCACAATTACAATACCAGGCTGTTATTAGGCTCAATATAGCCAACTGTTAATTACAAAGAGTGTTGTAATAGTTCAATTCCCCTTTACCAAATTATAGAAATCATTTTTCTCTTCTTTTTCAATTCTCTCTTCTTCGATCCCTGTTCTTCTCTTTCAGTTAGGTACTGATACCTTTCACTATTCATATAAATTTACAAAATTGCAAAAGAGTTACACACTATACATTCTTTGTTTTTATTTTGGTTTTATATTTTGCTACATATGATTTTCATACTTAAGTCTAACTGTTGCAAAATGTAAATACTAGCGACAGCAAAACCGTTGCAAAATTGCATGCACCACGAACCATTTGCTTAAGGACAAATAGCTAGCCACGAAATGTTTTGTGTTCCCAAGAATCCATAGCTGCAATAATGGTTTTACAATATAAACTATCGTCATCATTCATAGACATGCAATGCTCAGTTTGGTGTCTCTAATCTTTGGGTGGAGGAAGTTGTGACTTACTTGAACTGTGAACTAAGACTAAATAATTACATCTTTTGAAAGAAAATTCTTCTAAAGTTTAAAGATTAGATACATCAAGTATCTCTTTCAAAAAAAATCACTGTAATCAAAATTTAAAACTTTCAAGGTGATTGACATCTGGAGAAAAAACAAACAAACAAATAAAATAAATGAGCAAACTAAAATAAAACCAAATAAACCTAATCATGAATTTACAAACATACAAAATTAGAAAAATGAATTTAGTACGCTTACCTTGGATAAGCTATCCAACTTGGGTAACATGTAGAGATATTCAAGCAACTTGAGTATGGAAAGCTATTTTGGATCAAAATTAGAGGAAAAACCTTTGAAGGATACCTCCTTCATTCCAAAACTCTTAAACTATTTGAAAGATATTTGGGACCTTTGAAAAAATGACCATTTTTTATTATAAGTATTTTGAGATTTTTCATCTGTTTAAAAGTTGTTTCATCCCATTTTACTTTTACATCATCATTTTTCTCTTTTTTTGATGGATCTTTACTTCCTTTCTTTCTAAATGCGAGAAATTCCAAATGTATGTTTTCAATGGCACTAGTTTCCTTTCATAACACAAAAGTAAGAACATAAATTAATTAAAATACATGTGTTAAGAAAAAGTCATTAACAGACTTGAGTAAAAAAAACTATTACATACATGATTATCTTCTTAAAATTTACCTATATCCTTGTAGAACCATAATCTGCTACGCTTTCCAGGCATTTCTGATGATTTTTTTTTATATATATTTTTGCCCATGTCCTCCATTAGATCATGTAATGTTATTCTGAATTGATCATTCTTTATGAGAGATTTTTCAACCAAAATTCCAATATGATACTTCATACAACTCCCATAATGAGCTTGAAGTATATCTGTAACTTCTCATGAATTATATCCTTTAAAACAACAAGAAATATCAAGAAAAACACTCTGCACATCTTCTCCCAAAACATCAAAACTAACCTGAAGTATCTTACATATTTTATTATCAAGAACTTTTTCATATAGATCCATTGCAGATTTCTGCAGTTCTAAATCTTTTCCAAACAAGTTAAAACCTATAACTTCCAAAGCCAATGGAAGTCCAGAAGCATAAGTTATTTACTCCACAGGTTAAAATATTCTCATACCAAAGGGTTGACAATATCTGTTTTAAAAGCTTTCCAATAAAGCAAATATAAGGACCCTTTCTTATTTAAACCTTGTACCTCATATGTCCTTTCAATGTCATGAGGTGTCAGCAAGTATTTGTCCTGTGTTGTTATATTGATTCTGCTTACAGGATGAAACCAATCAGGTTTTTCCGCAATAGCTATCCACTGTTCATGTTCATCAACATCATCAAGAACCAAAAGAACTTTTATTTGACTGAGTCTATGTTGTATCTGTGAAATTCCTTCCTTAACACCTATTATCTGGATTCTCTCCTGTCCTAATATCTTAAAAAGAAGATTGTTTTGAAGTTGCACCAACCCATATTTTTTGTAAAATTTCTCTCATATTTTCAAGAAAACACACACCTTCAAAATTGTCAGTAATCAAGTTATAAAGAGCAAGAACAAGTGTTGTTTTTCCTATGCCATCAATTCCATGTATCCCTACCATGTGAATTCGATCAGTAGAATCTATTTCCAGAGGTAAAATTACCTTTAACTAATGGTTGACATTATGTTATATGCATACATAATGTATTTTTTTTATTTTCGTACTGAGCATTTTTCGTGCGACTAATATATTTTTTTACCGTGTTGAGCATTTTTCGTGCATTACACAAGTCATTCATTAGTAGCTTTCTATAATAAAATAAAGTTTGAATATTTTTTTATTTTACGATTATCACATGATAGAGTAAGATATGATTTTTATCTTTTATTTTCCATATATGAAGAAGACAATATATTTGCTTCATTTCAAATGAATTAAACACTCTGGGAATAAATTATAATATGTTATTGATAAATCACTATTTTATGGTTTACAATGTGTTTAATTGTGTGGTTTTATCATGGTCTTTACCCACTTATTCATATAATTAGCATGCATTTATATTTCCTTCCTAAAATTATTACATGATTGAAAACATGCTTCTTTGGTCTTAATGTAGCTAATCTTAATCCTCTCTTATTACCATTCGATGCCTTGATCTGTGTGTTAAGTGTTTCAGGCTTTATAGGGCATGAATGAGTGAGAGATTGGGAAGGAAGCTTGCAAAAATGGAAGGAACAGAAGAAATTGAGGAGATGACCAGCGAGAAGTGACGCGTACGCGTCAGCGACGCGACCGCGCGGAAGAAAGGAATTTGCAGTGACGCGGTCGCATGGCTCACGCGACCGCGCGGATTGGAAAAGCACAAGTGACGCGGAGGCGTGGACGATGCGAACACGTGGCAACGAAAAACGCGAATGACGCATCCGCATGGATGACGCGATCGCGTGACGTGCGCGATCTACAGAATTACAAAAGTTACTGACAGAGATTCTGGGCCGCATTTCAACCCCTTTTTTGGCCCAGAAACACAGATTAAAGTCAAGAAACTTGCAGAGACTCCGAAGGCTCTCATAATTCATAATTTTAGTTTTAGATGTAGTTTTTAGAGAGAAAGGTTCTCCTCTCTCTCTTAGGATTTAGAAATTAGGATTTTTAGAAATTAGGATTTATTTCAACTCTTCATCAGGTTCAATATCTTTTTATTTCGACTCCTCTTAATTGTTGATTATTAATGTTGCTTATTTGGCTTATGACTCTTCATATTTGGATTGATTTTATTTTATTAATGCAATTGAGGTATTTCAGATTTACGATTTGTTTCTCTTATTTATGATATAAATAATTTAGATTTTTCTACCTTTTGGCTTTGGTTGATTAATTGGTAACTCTTGAGTTATCAAACTTATTGTTGATTGAAAATTGGAATTCTTCAAGAATTGATTCGAGATCAAATAACTCTAACTGTTCCCAAGGAAAGACTGGGACTTGAAGATTCGAATTAATTCATTCACTTGACTTACCTTCATAGTTAGAGGTTAACAAAGTGGGAGAAAAATCCAATTCTCATCACAATTGATAAGGATAACTAGGATAGGACTTCTAGTTCTCATACCTTGCCAAGAGTTTATTTTACAGTCAATTATTTATTTTAGTTGTCATTCATCATAATTGTTCCTCATTCTTAAAACTCCCAATTTACAAACTCATAACCAATAATAAGAACATACCTCCCTGCAATTCCTTGAGAAGACGACCCGATGTTTAAATACTTCAGTTATCAATTTATTTAGGGGTTTGTTACTTGTGACAACCAAAATGTTTGTAAGAAAGGACTTTTGTTGGTTTAAGAGTTATACTTGCAACGAGTACTTAATTGTAAAGATTCTTAGACCACGCAAAAATCCTCTCATCAAAATGGCGCCATTGCCGGGGAATTGCAAACGTGTGTCTTATTATTGGTTATTGTAAATATTTTTCAAAAAAAAATTTTCCTTTTTTGTTAGTTTTTGTTTTTATTATCTCTCACTACTATGAACTCTCACCCCTTTGGCTGTGAGTCTGTTTATAATTATGTTGCAGGAAGAGGAGATTATAATGACAACATGCACCATGGTTGGAACAATCAAAGATGGGAGGAGCCACAAGGATTTGATCAACCCTCATGGCAACAACCACCTCCGATGGACTATCAACAACCATTCTGTGATGCGTATCAAGGCAATGGCTATGGTGAGCACTCTTTTAACTACCAACAAGACCCACCATATGCCTATGAACCCCCTCCACCTCAATATAATTTTGAACCACCATACTCACAAGCTCCTTTCCATCAAACACCTCCATATGACCCTAATCCATGTCCACCATACCAACCACCTTATGAGCCAAACGAACCATACATAGAACCACCACCGCAATATACACCATCTCCTTATCATTATCAAAATGAACCCTCCTATCCACCCCAAACCTCCATGGAGAAAGTATTTGCCGATTTAAACTCTACTATACAAGCTTTGGTCACCCACATCGGACCACCGAATACCTTCAACAATCAACCCTCAAGCTCTAGTGCACTTTCTTTTCAACCATATAATGATCCACCCATTCCATCACCACCCATCCCATCACCACCATCCATGGAAGAGCACCCACATCCATCAATCCAAGAACAAGATGACCCCAGTTATGCTATTGAAATGGAACAAGAGTCAAGGGATCGTCTCAAGAAAATAGTAGATCAATTTCATGCAACCCTTCATCAATTAGAGCAAGCAATAAATCAATTACCTTCTAGATGTTCGGACACTCAAGGAACCCCCATGGCTTCATGTGGAGAATCTAATGAAGAACATAGCATGAAGAAGACACTAGAAACTCTAGTGGACAGTAAGGAGCATGACTTTGTACTGGAACAAGTGGAAGAAGCCATATTTGTTGAAGAGGAAGAAGCGGTTGAAGACTTAGGAGATGCAGAACTTCCAGGGAAAATTCAAGTCATAAAGCCTCCTTTCAAGGTATTTGAAATTGATGTTGAGGAGGGTGTACAACCTCCAAGGCATGTCATAATAGAAGACTTGGAAGAGGTTAATCAAGAGATAGAGATTCAAGAAGAAGAGGCACAACCTCCCATGCCCTTGGTGCGCAATAAAGAAGAGATTAAATTGGAAGCAAGCTACCAAGAGGAAGAGGTTAAAATTGAAGAAGCTTGCAAAGAGGTGGAAGATGTCAAAGAAGAGCACAAGGGAGTGGAGCTTGCATGTTCTTTAAAAACACCTCCCCCTAAGCTGCCATCATCCTTCACAACATTCAAGTGGGTGAAATTCATATCCCTTAGCTTTCTAATTCCACTTGAATACGGGCTACTAGAGACGGATGGTCAACTTAGAGCTCTTTGTAACATTAAGAGTAAAAGGAAGATGGCCAGTGGTAAGAATTGTCCTGCAAGGTTCATCATGGTTGGAAGCTCAAAGTTTAAATGCAAAGGTTGGTATAGAGCTCAGCTGAATGGGTCTAGGAAGCTATTTGGTTACTTCAGTGAGAATTCTAAAGCTGAACCACCCGGATGGATTCATGATAATTAACTTGAAGACGGGTGCAGAAACAAGATTTGGGATCCCAGAGGATATTGGATTTGCAAACATTGGTGGAGATTCCTAGATCAGTACAAGCATAAGCCACCATGACAGGGAGCTCGCCAAATGTCCAACTTAAGGACTTTAACTAAAAGTGCTAGGTGGGAGACAACCCACCATGGTATGATCGTTCTCTTTTTAGTTTTAATTTTAGTCTATTTTTAAATTTTTATTGAACCTGCAATTTTTTCATGACATTCATTGCATTTTGCATTCTGCATACTGCATAAAAAAAACACGCACGCGATGCGGCAGCGTCGCTGACGCGTCCGCGTCACCAGTGCGTTATGAAGAAAATAATTGAACAGAGAGTCATGCAAGAGTGTAGCTGGGGGCGCGCCTTTTGCATAATTTGACCCCACGCGACCGCGTCGCTCACGCGACCGCGTCATGTGGAACTTTGGCCCCCACGCGACCGCGTCACCCACGCGGCTGCGTGACCTGAATATCGACGTGAAAAGAGTGCATGGCCGAAAGTTGTGCTGGAGTTGGGCCGGACTCATGCTGGAAGCCCAAGCCCTCCCACGCGTCCGCGTCATATCTCCATGATGGCCACTCACCCGATCGCATGACCCACGCGATCGCGTCACCCCAGATTTGGCGAAAATAAAAATTTTAAACAGAGAGTTGTGCGAGCGCGAGGCTGCCCTCGCGCCAGTAGCATAAACTTTGTCACGCGACCGCGTCGATTAACTTAAAGCGCAAGTCACGCGACCGCGTGCCCCACGCGTCCACGTCACTTGCACCGCACAGCTATCCTAATATGCCAAAATATTTTCTCTTTTCTTCCCCATCCTAATTTTCCCCCTCCTTTCTTACTTACTTCCTCTTCCATTCTTTCTCTTCTCATTCTTCTTATCTTTCATTTTCTTTTACTTAATTGCATACTTTCATCCATTGCATTATTTTCATTGGTGTTAAACTTTCTTATTCAACTGTTACAACTTTTCTGGTATTATCTGGTGCTTAGTGACTTGTTTACACTGTTGGGTAATATTATTTAAGTCAATGCTAATCTTTTATGATATTTGTATTAATTTTGCATTGACATAAATTTAGATTATCTTGCACTCTCTTTCCCATTGTCGCAAATTTTTGCACTCTTGCTTTGCCATGTACTTCTACTGTTTTCTCACTTGCATGTTGTAGCTACCATGTAATTGAGACCCTTATTATCTGGCATTAACACCCATATTTTATTTATTTTCTATCTTTATTTTTGGGTTACTTTTCTTCTTTTCCCTCTTCTTTCAGGATGGCCACCACGAAGGGAGAGGAAAAACTTCTTAATGGAAAGACAAACAAGTCCACCTGCACAATCTTTGGAGAAAGGCATCAGTTGGAGCAGCCCATCCACTTGTACATCTTAGCATGCACCGAGGACGGTGCAATCTTTAAGTGTGGGGAGGTCGATACCGATCTCCATGGGTTAGTACTTTCTTGTCTCAACACCAATGTTTAAACTTTCTTTGTAGCTAGTTGTTGCATTTGCATATTTATTTGATTTTGTGCATATTTTACCACTTGGTTGAAGAAATATTTTCTTTTTCAAGAAACCTTTTAGAGTATTTCACTAATTTGAATAAAATTTAATGTTACACTTGTTTGAAGAAATATTATACTGGAACATGGTTTAGAGTTCGAACACACAAAACCTGTGAGATTTTTGAGCCTATTTGAATTGGTTGCATTTTACCAACCAATATTTTATTTTTGGTATGTGTTTTTCTCTCTAAAATTGTGATCTTTGTCTTGCTTAATTCTATATTTCCATCATTTGATGTATGCATGCACTGATATGATTGAGGCCTTTGTTTCACTAAGCTTACATACCCATATGGCCTTACC
>NC_029776.3:84540417-84542665 GCF_000817695.3 Arachis duranensis
TCCTTAATTTGAATCCTTGGTTAGTTTAGACTAGTAAAAGTTCTTATGATCTAAGTGTGGGGAAGTTGGGTTTGAAAATATTTGGTTTGAATATTTGGGTGTTGTATATTTTAGTGAAAATGTGCAAAATAATGGTTGAGCACATGTTATTGCATTCAATACTTTAATTATATGCATTGAAAAAAAAGTGAAAAAGAAAAAAGAAAAGAGCAATTAATAAAAGGGGACAAGATGCCCCAAAATAAATAGTGAAATCAATACATATGAGCTGTACTCAAAACTTGGAATGCATAAATATGTAGTAAACACAGTTAATGGGAAGTTAGATTTTGTATTTTAATTAAATGGATTGTCTTAAGTTAGGTGGAAAGTTTATGTTAATTAAGGATTCAGATTTTAGTCCACTTGGCCAAATACAATCCTACCTTGACCCTAACCCGATTACAACCTTTAAAAGACCTCTTGATTTGTGTATTGGTGCATTAAATTCTTGTATTGTTAGATGAAGAGCAAGCTATAGAAAGCAATATTAGTAGAGAATTGAGAGAATTAACCCTAGACACTTGAGAGTTAGAATGATATACACTACTAGTAAGGGTTTAGTGCTTAATTCTATGTTCCCTGCTTTTATGAGCTATCTTCTTCTTGCAAGTTATTTATATTGTATTTTGTGATTTGAATTAGTGAAATCCAGTTCATATTTATTCTTGAAAGATTTATTTACTTTTTCACCAAGTAGTTAGAATCATTTTAGCATGTAGTTGCATTCACATTCATAGGTTGCATTGCATGAGTCTTGCCTTCACCTACTCATTTATTTGGTCTCCTTGAGTTTAGCATGAGGACATGCTAATGTTTAAGTGTGGGGAGGTTGATAAACCACTATTTTATGGTTTACAATGTATTTAATTGTGTGGTTTTATCATGGTCTTTACCCACTTATTCATATAATTAGCATGCATTTATATTTCCTTCCTAAAATTATTACATGATTGAAAACATGCTTCTTTGGTCTTAATTTAGCTAATCTTAATCCTCTCTTATTACCATTCGATGCCTTGATCTGTGTGTTAAGTGTTTCAGGCTTTATAGGGCATGAATGAGTGAGAGATTGGGAAGGAAGCTTGCAAAAATGGAAGGAACAGAAGAAATTGAGGAGATGACCAGCGAGAAGTGACGATCGCGTGGAAGAAAGGAATTCGCAGTGACGCGGTCGCATGGCTCATGCGACTGCGCGGATTGGAAAAGCACAAGTGACGCGGAAGCGTGGACGACGCGAACGCGTGGCAAGGAAAAACGCAAATGACGCGTCCACATGGATGACGCGATCGCATGACGTGCACGATCTGCAGAATTACAAAAGTCGCTAGCAGAGATTCTGGGCCACATTTCAACCCAGTTTTTGGCCCAGAAACACAGATTAAAGTCAAAGAACTTGCAGAGACTCCGAAGGCTCTCATAATTCATAATTTTAGTTTTAGATGTAGTTTTTAGAGAGAAAGGTTCTCCCCTCTCTCTTAGGATTTAGAAATTAGGATTTTTAGAAATTAGGATTTATTTCAACTCTTCATCAGGTTCAATATCTTTTTATTTCGACTCCTCTTAATTGTTGATTATTGATGTTGCTTATTTGGCTTATGACTCTTCATATTTGGATTGATCTTATTTTATTAATGCAATTGAGGTATTTCAGATTTATGATTTGTTTCTCTTATTTATGATATAAATAATTTAGATTTTTCTACCTTTTGGCTTTGGTTGATTAATTGGTAACTCTTGAGTTATCAAACTCATTGTTGACTGAAAATTGGAATTCTTCAAGAATTGATTCGAGATCTAATAACTCTAACTTTTCCCAAGGAAAGACTGGGACTTGAGGATTCGAATTAATTCATTCACTTGACTTACCTTCATAGTTAGAGGTTAACAAAGTGGGAGAAAAATCTAATTCTCATCACAATTGATAATGATAACTAGGATAGGACTTCCAGTTCTCATACCTTGCCAAGAGTTTATTTTACAGTCAATTATTTATTTTAGTTGTCATTCATCATAATTGTTCCTCATTCTTAAAACCCCCAATTTACAAACTTATAACCAATAATAAGAACATACCTCCCTGCAATTCCTTGAGAAGACGACCCCAGGTTTAAATACTTCGGTTATCAATTTATTTAGGGGTTTGTTACTTGTGACAACCAAAACGTTTGTAAGAAAGGACTTTTGTTGGTTTAAGAGCTATACTTGC
>NC_029776.3:84542813-84547247 GCF_000817695.3 Arachis duranensis
ATCGCATAATTTATTTTTTTCTTATTCAATTTTTATTAGATGATTATTATATGATATTAAGCATGTGATTATTCAAATTTTTTTAATAGTTGTTAATCGATATTTTAACAAGTTGGGGATGTTTATATATTTAAGTTTATATCAACATATTTATTTGAGTTGAAAGTTGACATGGTTAGTGTTCCGAGGGTTACTTGAAACTAGAGGTCGATCTCGGATGAGATCTTCTGTGCTGGTCGGTGCTAACGTGTCCGGCTGGTGGGAGACGGCCGGAGCTGTTGTGTCCGACTTGTTGGACTTGGTGGTGATGCTTATTCCTTTGTCCCCGGAGGGTGGGGGTACCTGCAAGGGACTCCGATGCTTAAGTTAGCAAGGGTATTAAGCAGGTATTGAGTAGAATCAGAGTATGAGTTATACCTGGGTGCTCCAGTGTATTTATAATGGTGAGAAGTGACCTTTCTAGATAAGATAAGTTAGTTATCTTATCTTATCTTATCTTATCTTTTGGGTGAGGTCAGCTTATCTTCAACGGAACTGCCTTTATCTCTGTAGGCTGGGATTGCCTCTGGATTTGGGTCGTGTTCCTCTATTTGGACCCTTTATTGGGCTTTCCTATCGATTTGGCCGAGCTCTTTGAGAAGAGGTTGGATAGTCTGACCTGAAGAGATCGGTCGCCTTGTCGCTAAACATCCCGGGTCGGTCAGCTCGACCCAGGGTATGAACAGTGCCCCTGCTTGAGCTCGGTTCTTCCTTTGGAGGTCGAGTCTTTGACTTCGGTCCTTCTTAAGTGAAGTCGAACTCAAGCATTTTGTCGATTCCTTTTCTTTGTAGAGTCTTTTTTGAATGTAGAACGTTTTCCTCTAAAAGCGCTTGCTTTTGTATTAGCGCTTTTTTGGGAACGCAAGCGGTTTTAACATTCGCATTTAATTGGCATTTAATTGCCCCATTCTCTCTTGGCTTTTATTTTGAATCCCTCAATCAAAAAACGGTTTCTGTTCTTCACTTCTTCTCCGTAACTCCTCCCTTTACTCTCTCGTTTTTCTATTTCTCTCATCTGCTCTCTGTCTTTCGCTTGCTCCTCTACTTTCTTGTGTTTGTGGCGTCGCTTGGCGTTCTTCTGGGCAACCTTTATCTCTACGCTTCCACTCTTCCTCGAAGCTTCTTTAGTCTCCAGGTTAGTCCCCTTTCGTATTTTGATTTTAGCTTTTGGGATGAAGTTTTCCCTTTGATCTTCTTTATGGAGAAAGTTTGGATTTTTCTGTTTTTATCGTGCTTGACTTTGTTTGCATGCTCTGGAATTTTTTGATGTGAACCTTTTTCTTGTTGCTTCAATCTTTTTCTTCTGCATGTTGCCGCCATCTCTGTTTGTGCCTTGGCTGATGATTTTTTTCTTGATTTTGAAAAAGTTTATGCCTTTGCTGTTTTTCGTTTGGTCTTTTTGGTGTCCTGATAAACTATAGCAGTAGTATTTGGTAAACTGTAGGAGCAATGCTTTTCTTGATAAACTGTAGAAGGGTGGACCTTTTGCGTTCTTTGCTTCCCTTGCTTTCCTTTCTGGATTTTATTTTGATGAGTGCCGAAATGTAGACTGTAGAAATGTTTTTGAAGACCCTTCTTATTTACTGCCTCCAAGGGATGCTCCAAGACTTCTTCTCTTGAGTCTTGGGGTTTTTCCCTTTTTGGTATATCCTTCCATCGAGATGTTTTGACCCATGTCCGAGATGTTTTTAAGTAATCCACTCTTCTTTTCTTTTGTAGGATTTAGTTGGCCTCATGTCTTCTCGAAATAACGTTGTAGAGATGCCTTCCCAGGTTCCTACGGGTATGGCCGATTGGGTGGACTCCATGGTTCTCCTGTGTGTCTTGCTGGCTGATTCTGAGTTTTGTGCTCAGCTTAGGCAGTTTCATAGTGTCTGTAGCAATTCTGGTGATGAGAAGAACTATGAACTTGTCCCTCCTTCTTCTGACGAGCGAGTCTATTTTTTAACTCGGGTTGTTGATGGTCGCCCTTTCTTTTATGCTTACGACTTTTTCTTCGGTCAGCTGGGTATCACCCTTCCTTTTACTCAATTTGAAATCGACCTGTTATGGTCTTGTATGTTGCCCTTTCTCAACTTCACCCCAACTCCTGGGGTTTTATAAAAATTTTCCAATTGTTGTGTAATGGCTTTGGTATTCCTGCTTCCCAATCTCTCTTCTTCTACTTGTTTGTCTTGACTAAGCCTGGAGTGGTGAAAAAGAAAGCATCTTGGGTCTCCTTTCGTTCCACCCAGGGAAAGAAGGTTTTTTCCATGTTTGACGAGTCATTCCGCGATTTTAAAAACTACTTTTTCAAGGTCCGAGCTGTTAAAGGAACTCGACCCTTTTTTCTGGACGAAAATGATGAGCCCGCCTTTCCCCTGGAATGGCAAAAAGATGTGAGGGTCTCCAGGTATTCTTGGGACATGTTGGATGAGGTTGAGCGAGCCTTTGTGACTGTTTTGAAAGAACGCTGGGGTCAACCTCCCCATCTTGATACAAAGAAATTTCTAACCAATCCTTCTCTTCTTCAAACTGAACTGGGTATCTTGTGTTTTCTTTGCTGTTTGTTTATGTTACTTGTAGCTGTATTTCCGACTTGTTCGATTTGTAGCTTGACTTCTGTTTTATTTGCAGAGGCAATGAAGAATAATGAATCTATGAAAGCTTTTAAGAGGGCGCAGAAGGCGACTGCTGCCAGAAATATTGCCGCCAAGGCAGCTGGGGAGGGGTCCTCCCAAGTGCGCGAGAAGCCATCAGTGCCGAGTTCCTCCATGGTGAAGAAAGTGATTCCGACACCTTGGGTCCGCTTGGTGGATCCTTGATGAGCGGATAATTTATACGCTTTTTGGCATTGTTTTTAGTATGTTTTAGTAAGTTTTTAGTATATTTCTATTAGTTTTTAGTTAAAATTCACTTTTCTGAACTTTACTATGAGTTTGTGTGTTTTTCTATGATTTCAGGTATTTTCTGGCTGAAATTGAGGGACTTGAGCAAAAATCTGATTCAGAGGCTGAAAAGGACTGCAGATGCTGTTGGATTCTGACCTCCCTGCACTCGAAGTGGATTTTCTGGAGCTACAAAAGCCCAATTGGCACGCTCTCAACGGCGTTGGAAAGTATACATCCTGGGCTTTCCAGCAATATATAATAGTCCATACTTTGCCCAAGATTTGATGGCCCAAACCGG
This sequence comes from Arachis duranensis, assembly GCF_000817695.3. NCBI lineage: Eukaryota > Viridiplantae > Streptophyta > Magnoliopsida > Fabales > Fabaceae > Arachis > Arachis duranensis. Next base: position 84,546,021 of record NC_029776.3, read on the forward strand.
CGTTCCAAATTAGCTCAAAACTGCCCGGCGTTAAACGCCGGAACTGGCACAAGAATGGGAGTTAAACGCCCAAACTGGCACAAAAGCTGGTGTTTAACTCCAAGAGAAGTCTCTACACGAAAATGCTTCAATGCTCAACCCAAGCACACACCAAGTGGGCCCGGAAGTGGATTTTTATGTTATTTACTCATCTCTGTAAACCCTAGGCTACTAGTTCTCTATATATAGGACCTTTTGCTATTGTATTTTCATCTTTGGATGTCTAGTTCTTAGATCAGATCTTGGTTCTTCTGGTTCCCTCTCTAGGGCCGAAGCCAATGATCACTTTTGTTCTTATGTATTTTCAACGGTGGAGTTTCTACACACCATAGATTAAGGTGTGGAGCTCTACTGTACCTCGAGTATTAATGCAATTACTATTGTTCTTCTATTCAATTCTTGTCTGTGGTATTCTGAGTAGGATTCAATGATTGAATGACTGTGACGTGCTTCAAACTCCTGAGGGCGGGGCGTTAGTGACAGACGCAAAAGAATCACTGGATTCTATTCCAACCTGATTGAGAACCGACAGATGAATAGCCGTGCTGTGATAGAGCGCGTTGAACATTTTCACTGAGAGAACGGGACTATGGCCATTGACAACGGTGATGCCCAACATACAGCTTGCCATAGAAAAGAGTAAGAAGGATTGGATGAAGACAGTAGGAAAGCAGATAGACGGAAGGGACAAAGCATCTCCATACGCTTATCTGAAATTCTCACAAATGAATTACATAAGTATCTCTATCTTTATCTTTATGTTTTATTCATACATCATCCATAACCATTTGAGTTTATTTGACTAAGATTTACAAGATGACCATAGCTTGCTTCATACCAACAATCTCTGTGGGATCGACCCTTACTCGCGTAAGGTTTATTACTTGGACGACCCAGTACACTTGCTGGTTAGTTGTGCGAAGTTGTGATAAAAAGTTGAGATTGTAATTGAGCGTACCATGTTGATGGCGCCATTGATGATCACAATTTTGCCCACCAAGTTTTTGGCGCCGTTGCCGGGGATTGTTCGAGTTTGGACAACTGACGGTTCATCTTGTTGCTTAAATTAGGTATTTTTTTTTCTTCAGAGTTCTTAAGAATGAATTCTAGTGTTTCAAGGTGATATTCTTATCATCACCAAAGCTGATTGATTCTCATCAATTTAGCTCTTGAATGCAATGTTCTGCT
>NC_029776.3:84547341-84548597 GCF_000817695.3 Arachis duranensis
ATGATTCCTGGAATTCTCATTAAGAATTTTGATACCTTTATTTTCTTTTTCCACTTAATTTTTGAAAAAAAAAACCAAAAAATTTACAAAATCATAAAAACCAAAAAATTTTATGTTTCTTATTGAGACACTAGTCTCATGTTAAGTTTGGTGTCAATTGCATGTTTCTGTTTTTCTTGCATTCATCCACGTGTCTTAAGTGATCTTCAAGATGTTCTTGATGATTTCATTGCTCTGATCTTTGAATTCTATTGACTTGAGTGTTTTGTGTTTCTCATGTGTATTCTCATTTTGTTAGTGTCAGTAGTATGCAAACTGCTAAGTTTGGTGTCTTGCATGCATTGTTTATTTGATTTTAGTTGCATTTTAATTATTCCTCATTATTAAAAATCCAAAAATATTTTTAATTTGTGTCTTTTCAAGTCAATAATACAGAGAATTGAAGATTCAGAATATACAGCAGAGGAATTATACAGAAAAAGCTGGGCGTTCAAAATGCCCAGTGAGAAAGGCAAACTGGCGTTTAAACGCCAGCCAGGGTGCCTGGCTGGGCGTTTAACGCCCAAAAGGGTAGTGGTTTGGGCGTTAAACGCCAGAATGTGCACCATTCTGGGCGTTTAACGCCAGGATGGCACGAGAAGGAAGATTTTGTTTTCAAATCAATTTTTTTTTTAGTTTTCAAAATCTTTTCAATCAAATCTTTTTCAAAATCAATTTCTTTCTATTTTCAACAATACTTGCTATCAATTAATGATTTGATTCAACATTTCAAGTATGTTGCCTTTTCTGTTGAGGAAGGTTTAATGTTTGAATCATATCTTTTCTTGTTAGCCGAGTCATTAATTTTCAAAATCAAATCTTTTTAAATTGTTTTTCAAATCATATCTTCTCAATCACATCTTTTTTAAAACCATAACTTTTCAATCATATCTTTTTAATAACATCTTTTTCAAAATAGTTTTCAATCATATCTTTTTACTTTCTAATTTCAAAATCTTTTTCAAAAATCATTTAATTTCTTTTCCACCCTTGGTTTTCGAAAATCAATTAGTGTTTTTCAAAATGTTTTCAAAATCTTTTACTTAATTTTCGAAAATTTCTTCCCCTCTTCTCACATCCTTCTATTTATGGACTAACACTATTCCTTGAACAATTCGAACTCCATCTTTCTTGATAAGTTTGAATTTTCTACCTCTGCCTTCCATTTTTCTTTTCCTCTGACTCCTCAAGGAATCTCTATACTGTGACATAGAGGA
>NC_029776.3:84548661-84550902 GCF_000817695.3 Arachis duranensis
ATCATCAGTTTTTAGCTGAGTTCTTGCAAATCTGTGACACTGTCAAGACCAATGGGGTTGACCTTGAGGTCTACAGACTTATGCTATTCCCTTTTGCTGTAAGAGACAGAGCTAGGGTATGGTTGGACTCACAACCTAAAGAAAGCCTAAACTCTTGGGAAAAGCTAGTCAATGCCTTCTTGGCAAAGTTCTTTCCACCTCAAAAATTGAGTAAGCTTAGAGTGGAAGTCCAAACCTTCAGACAGAAGGAAGGAGAATCCCTCTATGAAGCTTGGGAAAGATACAAACAATTAATCAGAAAGTGTCCCTCTGATATGCTTTCTGAATGGAGCATCATAGGTATCTTCTATGATGGGCTGTCTGAACTGTCCAAGATGTCATTGGACAGCTCTGCTGGAGGATCTCTTCATCTGAAGAAGACGCCTACAAAAGCTCAAGAACTCATTGGAATGGTTGCAAATAACCAATTCATGTACACTTCTGAAAGGAATTCTGTGAACAATGGGACTAATCAGAAGAAAGGAGTTCTTGAGATTGATACTCTGAATGCCATATTGGCTCAGAACAAGATATTGACCCAGTAAGTCAATATGATTTCTCAAAGTTTGTCTGGAATGCAAGCTGCACCAGGAAGTACTAAGGACGCTTCATCTAAAGAAGAAGCTTATGATCCTGAGAACCCTTCAATGGAAGAGGTGAATTACATGGGAGAACCATATGGAAACACCTATAATCCTTCATGGAGAAATCATCCAAATCTCTCATGGAAGGATCAACAGAGACCTCAACAAGGTTTCAACAACAATAATGGTGGAAGAAACAGGTTTAGCAATGGCAAGCCTTTTCCATCATCTTCTCAGCAACAGACAGAGAATTCTATGCAGAGCCACTCTGACTTAGCAACCATGGTCTCTGATCTTATCAAAACCACTCAAAATTTCATGACTGAAACAAGGTCCTCCATTAGAAACTTGGAGGCACAAGTGGGTCAGCTGAGCAAGAAAATTACTGAACTCCCTCCTAGTACTCTTCCAAGCAACACAGAGGAAAATCCAAAAGGAGAGTGCAAAGCCATCAACATGGCCGCATTTGGAGAGGAGGGAGAGGCAGTGAAAACCACTGAGGAAGACCTCAATGGACGTCCACTGGCCTCCAATGAGTTCCCTAATGAGTAACCATGGGAATCTGAGGCTCCCACTGAGACCATAGAGATTCTATTGGATTTACTTCTGCCATTCATGAGCTCTGATGAGTATTCTTCCTCTGAAGAGGACGAAGATGTCACAGAAGAGCAAGTTGCTAAGTACCTTGGAGCAATCATGAAGCTAAATGACAAGTTATCTGGAAATGAGACTTGGGAGGATGAATCCCCTTTGCTCACCAAAGAACTGGATGACTTGTCTAGGCAGAAACTACCTCAAAAGAGACAAGATCCTGGGAAGTTCTCAATACCTTGTGCCATAGGCACCATGACCTTCAGGACCTTGTACAGTAGGCACCATGACCTTCAAGAAGGCTCTGTGTGACCTAGGGTCAAGTATAAACCTTATGCCTTTCTCTGTAATGGAGAGGCTAGGGATCTTTGAGGTGCAAGCTGCAAAAATCTCACTAGAGATGGCAGACAATTCAAGAAAACAAGCTTATGGACTTGTAGAGGATGTTCTGGTAAAAGTTGAAGACCATTACATCCCTAGTTAAGTATGTTGATTCTTGAACACAGCTACTTATGAGTCTTGGCCGTGGCCCTAAGCATTTTGTTTTCCAGTATTACCACCGGATACATAAATGCCACAGACACATAACTGGGTGAACCTTTTCAGATTGTGACTTAGCTTTGCTAGAGTCCCCAGTTAGTGGTGTCCAAAGCTCTTAAGCACACTCTTTTGCTTTGGATCACGACTTTAACCACTCAGTCTCAAGCTTTTCACTTGGACTTTCATGACACAAGAACATGGTTAGGGACAGCTTGATTTAGCCGCTTAAGCCTGGATTTTATTTCCTTGGGCCCTCCTATCCATTGATGCTCAAAGCCTTGGATCCTTTTTACCCTTGCCTTTTGGTTTTAAGGGCTATTGGCTTTTTCTGCTTGATTTTTCTTTTTCTTTGCTATTTTTTTTCGCCACTTTTTTTTTTCACAAGCTTTCTTTTTCACTGCTTTTTCTTGCTTCAAGAATCAATTTCATGATTTTTCAAATCCTCAATAACATTTCTCTTTGTTCATCATTCTTTCAAGAGCCAACA
>NC_029776.3:84551091-84554225 GCF_000817695.3 Arachis duranensis
ATCAATTCGAAATTCATGTACTTCTTGTTCTTTTGAATTAAAACATTTTTCATTTAAGAGAGGTGAAGGATTTCATGGAATTTATTCATAGCTTTAAGACATGGTTACTACATACTAATGATCATGAAGTAAAGACACAAAACATAGATAAACATACAACATAAAAACCGAAAAGCAGAAAGAAATAAGAACAAGGAATGAATCCACCTTAGTAGCGTCTTCTTCTTGAAGGTCCAATAATGTCCTTAAGCTCTTCTATGTCTCTTCCTTGCCTTTGTTGCTCCTCCCTCATTGCTCTTTGATCTTCTCTTATTTCATGGAGAATGATGGAGTGCTCTTGATGTTCCACCCTTAATTGTTCAACATTGTGGCTCAAATCTTCTAAGGAAGTGTTGAGTTATTCCCAATAGTTGTTGGGAGGAAAGTGCATCCCTTGAGGCATCTTAGGGATTTCTTGATGATGAGTTTCCTCATGCATCTCTTGAGAACCGTGGGGGATCTCTCTTGCTTGCTCCATCCTCTTCTTGGTGATGGGCTTATCCTCTTCAATGGAGATGTCTCCTTCTATGATAACTCCAGCTGAGTAACATAGATGGCAAATAAGGTGAGGAAAAGCTAGCCTTGCCATGGTGGAGGGCTTGTCGGCTATTTTGTAGATTTCATTGGAGATGACCACATGAACTTCTACTTCCTCTCCAATCATGATGCTATGAATCATGATGGCCTGATCCACAGTAACTTCAGATCGGTTGCTAGATTTTCCGGACTAAAATCTAAGTATTTCCCCCGAACCATTGTGAGATAATTCTTTGGACTCGGGTTCATACTTTGATCATGGTTCCTAGTGATCTATGCATTGGCATAGAACTCTTGAACCATTAAGATTCTGACTTGTTGCATGGGGTTGGTTATGACTTCCCAACCTCTTTTTCGGATCTCATGTCGGATCTCCGGATACTCATTTTTCTTGAGCTTGAAAGGGACCTCAGGGATCACCTTCTTCTTTGCCACAACATCATAGAAGTGGTATTGATGGCTCTTGGAGATGAATCTTTCCATCTCCCATGACTCGGAGGTAGAAGCTTTTGTCTTCCCTTTTCCTTTTCTAGAGGATTTTCCGACCTTAGGTGCCATTGATGGTAGTGGAAAACAAAAAAGATTGTGCTTTGACCACACCAAACTTAAAATATTGCTCGTCCTCGAGCAAGAGAAGAAAGAAGAGAAGAAGAAGAAGAAGAGAATATGGTAGAGAGGGAGAGATGTAGGTTCGGCCAAGGTAAAGAAGAGGGGGTTGTGTTGTGTGAAAATGAAGTAGAATGGAAGGGTATATATAGGGAGAGGGGGAGTGTATGTTCGGTCATTTAGGGTGGGAATGGGTGGGAAAATGGTTTTGAATTTTTGAAGGTAGGTGGGATTTATGGGGAAGAGTGGATGGATGTGAGTGGTGAAGGGGGTGATTGGGAAGAGGGATTGAGGTGATTGGTGAAGAGTGTTGGAAAGTCTGACATGGGGAATAGTCATCACAAAAAAAGGATTAGGAGGTAAGGTAGGAATATAGTAGGTGGGGATTCTGTGGGCACAGATCCTGAGGTGATCCTGTAGGGTCCACAGATCCTGAGGTATCAAGGAATTCCATCCCTGCACCAAATAGGCATGTAAAATGCCTTTGCACACCATTCTGGCGTTTAAACGCCGTGTGGTGCACATTCTGGGCGTTCAACGCCCATGTAAAGCATGTTTCTGGCGTTGAACGCCAGTTTCATGCTTGTTACAGCGCCAGCTTTTTCCTCTAGGCACATTCCTGGCGTTCAGCGCCAGAATGTTGCTTGTTTCTGGCGTTCAGCGCCAGGTTGATGCTCTGTTCTGGCGTTGAACGCCAGCCAGATGCATCTTACTAGCGTTGAACGCCAGCCTGTGCTTCCTCCAGGGTGTGATTTTTCTTCTACTGTTTTTGATTCTGTTTTTAATTTTTATATTTTTTTCGTGACTCCTCATGATCATGTACCTAATAAAACACAAAATAACAATAAAATAATATAAAATAAAAATTAGATAAAATTGGGTTACCTCCCAACAAGCGCTTCTTTAATGTCAATAGCTTGACAGTGGCTCTCATGGAGCCACAAAGGTGATTAGGTCAATGTTGTATAGTCCCAACACCAAAATTAGAGTTTGGATATGGGGTCTTAACACCAAACTTAGAGTTTGGTTGTGGCCTCCCAACACCAAACTTAGAGTTTGATTGTGGGGGCTCTTCTTGACTCTGAACTGAGAGAAGATCTTCATGCTTACTCTCTTTTGTCACAGAGGGATGACCTTGTACCTTAAACACAAGGTAGTCCCCATTCAATTGAAGGACTAATTCACCTCTGTTGACATCTATCACAGCACCTGCTGTGGCTAGGAAAGGTCTTCCAATGATGATGCATTCATCTTCTTCCTTCCTAGTGTCTAAGATTATGAAATCAGCAGGGATGTAAAGGCCTTCAACCTTTACTAACACGTCCTCCACTATTCCATAAGCTTGTCTCAATGACTTGTCTGCCAATTGTAATGAGAACAAGGCAGGTTGTACCTCAATGATTCCTAGCTTCTCCATTACAGAGAGTGGCATAAGATTTATCCCTGATCCCAGATCACATAGAGCCTTTTCAAAGGTCATGGTGCCTATGGTACAAGGTATTAAGAACTTGCCAGGATCTTGTTTCTTTTGAGGTAGAGTTTGCTGAATCCAGGTATCTAGTTCATTAATGAGCAAGGGAGGTTCACTTTCCCAAATCTCATTACCAAATAACTTGGCATTCAGCTTCATGATAGCTCCTAAATATTGAGCAACTTGCTCTTCAGTCACATCTTCATCCTCTTCAGATGAAGAATAGTCTTCAGAGCTCATGAATGGCAGAAGGAGATTTAGTGGAATCTCTATGGTCTCTATATGAGCCTCAGATTCCTGTGGATCCTTAATAGGAAACTCCTTCTTGCTTGAGGGATGTCCCAGGAGGTCATCCTCACTAGGATTTTCGTCCTCTTCCTCCCTTGTGCATTCGGCTATGTTGATTATATCAATGGCCTTGCACTCTCCTTTTGGATTTTCTTCTGTATTGCTTGGGAGAATACTGGGAGGAGTTTCAATG
>NC_029776.3:84554941-84557429 GCF_000817695.3 Arachis duranensis
TTCTAGCTCTGTCTCTTACAGCAAAAGGGAAAAGCATGAGTCTGTAGACTTCAGGATCAACTCCATTCGTCTTTACAGTCTCACAGATCTGCAAGAACTCAGTTAAAAACTGATAAGGATCTTCAGATGGAAGTCCATAAAACTTGCAATTTTGTTGCATTAAGGCAACTAGCTGAGGCTTAAGCTCAAAATTATTGGCTCCAATGGCAGGAATGGAGATGCTTCTTCCATCAAATTTGGACGTTGGCTTTGTGAAGTCACCAAGCATCCTCCTTGCATTATTGTTGTTGGGTTCGGCTGCCATCTCCTTCTCTTGTTCGAAAATTTCTGAAAGGTTGCTTCTAGATTGTTGTAACTTAGCTTCTCTTAATTTTCTCTTCAGAGTCCTTTCAGGTTCAGGATCAATTTCAACAAGAGTGCCTTTTTCCCTGTTCCTACTCAAATGAAAGAGAAGAAAACAAGAAAAGAAAGAGGAATCCTTTATGTCACAGTATAGAGATTCCTTTATGTTAGTAGAAGAAGAAAGGGGAGAAGAATGAAGGAGAGTGGGTTCGGATTTTTAGATGAAGAGAGGTGAAGAGAAGTGTTAGTAAATAAATAATTAAATAGAATAAGAAAAGAGATGAAGAATTTTGAAAATAATTTTAAAAAGGTGTTAGTAATTTTTGAAAATTAGAGATAAGATAAGATTAAAATTAAAATTTAAAACAAAAAAGAATTTTTGAAAAAGAGAGAAGTATTTTCAAAAATTAGAGAGGAATAGGTAGTTAGTTGGTTTTGAAAAAGATAAGAAACAAACAAAAAGTCAAAGAGTTAGTTGAAAAAGATATTAAAATAAAATTTGAAAAGATAAGAAGATAAGAGGTTAGATAAGATATTTTGAAATCAACTTTTGAAAAAGATAAAATTTTTGAAAAAGATAAGATAAAAGATAAAAAGATCTAATTTTTAAAATGACTTAACTAACAAGAAACTACAAGATAAGATTCTAGAACTTAAAGATTGAACCAATCACATTAATTGTTAGCTAATTTTCGAAAATTAAATGTAAAGATAAGAAAAAGGTTTTGAAAATATTTTGAAAAAGATTTTTTTGAAATTTTCGAAAAATAAAAAAAATGAAAAAGATATAATTTTTGAAAAAGATTTTAAAAAGATAAGATTTTTTTTTTAAAATTGAAAATTTGACTTGACTTGTAAGAAACAACTAATTTTTAAAATTTTTGACTAAGTCAACTCAAATTTTCGAAAATTAGGAGATAAAAAAGGAAAAAATATTTTTTTTATTTTTGAAATTTTAAAGATGAGAGAGAAAAACATAAAAATGACCCAAAATATGAAAATTTTGGATCAAACACATAATGCATGCAAGAACACTATGAATGTCAAGATGAACACCAAGAACACTTTGAAGATCATGATGAACATCAAGAACATGATTTTGAAAATTTTTTTATGCAAAGAAAACATGCAAGACACCAAACTTAGAAATTTTTAATGCTTGGAAAATATGAATGCAAAAATGCACATGAAAAACAACAAAAGACACAAAACAAGAAATCATCAAGATCAAACAAGATTTTAGATCAAAACAATGAATGTATGCAAGAATACTATGAATGTCAAGATGAACACCAAGAACACTATGAATGCATGGAGTTTTCGAAAAAATGCAAGAAAAATTTTTAAAGCATGCAATTGACACCAAACTTAAAAATTGACTCAAGACTCAAACAAGAAACACCAAATATTTTTTATTTTTATGATTTTATGATTTTTTGTATTTTTATAAAAAAATTTTCGAAAATAAAGTTTGAAAGAAAACGAAAAAGAAAAGAAAATTTTGAAAAAGTTTTTGAAAAGAAAATTACCTAATCTGAGCAACAAGATGAACCGTCAGTTGTCCAAACTCGAACAATCCCCGGCAACGGCGCCAAAAACTTGGTGTTGTTGCCGGATCAACTTGGTGCTGTAGTTGCACGTAATTGTAATTCAAATAATCCCCGGCAACGGCGCCAAAAACTTGGTGGACGAAATTGTGATCACATCAATGTAGTATTCTTTGTTGTTGTATGGAATCATTATTATGGCACCTATGTGTGTACACAACTCCGTTCAACTTAACCAGCAAGTGTACTGGGTCGTCCAAGTAATAAACCTTACGTGAGTAAGGGTCGATCCCACAGAGATTGTTGGTATGAAGCACGCTATGGTCACCTTGTAAATCTCAGTTAGGCAGATTAAATTGGTTTATGATGAGTTCGAAAACTAATAATAAAAAGAAAATAAAAAGGATAGAAATACTTATGTAAATCAATCGTAGAATTTCAGATAGGTGTATGGAGATGCTGTGCTCCTCTTGAATCTCTACTTTCTTATTACATTCATCCAATCCTTCCTACTCATATCCATGGCAAGCTGTATGTAGGGCATCACCATTGTCAATGGCTACATCCCATCCTCTCAGTGAAAACGTTCCTATGCTCTG
>NC_029776.3:84557731-84558053 GCF_000817695.3 Arachis duranensis
ATCACGCGCGTTCATAGGTGAGAATGATGATGAGTGTCACGGATCATCACATTCATCAAGTTGAAGTGCAACGTATATCTTGGAATAAGAATAAAAGATAATTGAATAGAAAGTAACAGTAATTGTATTGAAACTTGAGGTACAGCAGAGCTCCACACCCTTAATCTATGGTGTACAGAAACTCCACCGTTGAAAATACATAAGTGAAAGGTTCAGGCATGGCCGAATGGCCAGCCCCCTTAAAACGTGATCAATAGCCTCCTAAGATGAAGAATAAAACAAAACTGAGACCAAAGATGAAACGTGGTCAAAAGACGACTAA
>NC_029776.3:84558197-84600911 GCF_000817695.3 Arachis duranensis
TTGAGCTTGATCTATCCACGAGCTGAGGCTTCTCTTGGAGTTGAACGCCAAGTTATAACGTGTTTTGGGCGTTCAACTCCGGGTTGTGACGTGTGTCTGGCGTTTAACTCTAGACAGCAGCATGTACTTGGCGTTGAGCGCCACTTTACGTCTTCAATTTCCGAATAAAGTACGGACTATTATATATTGATGGAAAGCTCTGGATGTCTACTTTCCAACGTCGTTGAGAGCGCGCCATTTGGAGTTCTGTAGCTCCAGAAAATCTATTTTGAGTGCAGGAAGGTCAGATTCCAACAGCATCAGCAGTCCTTTTGTCAGCCTTTTTCAGAGTTTTGCTCAAGTCCCTCAATTTCAGCCAGAAATTACCTGAAATCATAGAAAAACACACAAACTCATAGTAAAGTCTAGAAATGTGAATTTAACATAAAAACTAATGAAAACATCCCTAAAAGTAGCTTGAACTTACTAAAAACTACCTAAAAATAATGCCAAAAAGCGTATAAATTATCCGCTTATCAATCGGCTTCCAATTGCTGTAGTTTTTCTTCCAACTCCCGACGTCACCGCACCTCTCTTTGGAGATCTCTTCCAATTTCCCGTTGTTGTTGGGTTTCTTTTTCCAGTTGTTTTAGGCGATCCAGGAGCGCTTCCATTGCCCCTGAATTTGGTGAGTCTTTGTCTTTGTTGGTTTCTGGAGTGTTTTGTAGCGTGACATCCGCGTTTTTGTACGGTGTCCGATCCTCCAGACCTGAATCGTGGTCGTTGTCATGGTCGTTCGCCATGGTGATGGGATGACGTCCAGGTCCCCGGCAACGGAGCCAATGTTCCGAGGGTTACTTGAAACTGGAGGTCGATCTCGGATGAGATCTTCTATGCTGGTCGGTGCTAACGTGTCCGGCTGGTGGGAGACGGTCGGAGCTGTTGTGTCCGACTTGTTGGACTTGGTGGTGGTGCTGATTCCTTTGTCCCCGGAGGGTGGGGGGTACCTGCAAGGACTCCGATGCTTAAGCTAGCAAGGGGATTAAGCAGGTATTGAGTAGAATCAGAGTATGAGTTATACCTGGGTGCTCCAGTGTATTTATAATGGTGAGAAGTGACCTTTCTAGATAAGATAAGTTAGTTATCTTATCTTATCTTATCTTATCTTTTGGGTGAGGTAAGCTTATCTTCAACGGAACCGCCTTTATCTCTGTAGGCTGGGATTGCCTCTGGATTTGGGTCGTGTTCCTCTATTTGGACCCTTTATTGGACTTTCCTGTCGATTTGACCGAGCTCTTTGAGAAGAGGTCGGATAGTCTGACCTGAAGAGGTCGGTCGCCTTGTCGCTAAACATCCTGGGTCGGTCAGCTCGACCCAGTAAGCTTTTTAACATTAGTAATTCACATGTAAGGGATAATTTCAATTGTACGTTCAACGGAGAAATTTGTTTTTTTTTTTCCTATACAATGAACATGGAAAATTATTTTTTGTTATGTTATATGACATAAAGAAGTTTTTTAACATTAGTAATTAACATGTAAGGGATAATTTCAATTATACGTTCAACGGAGAAATTTGTGTATATTAATTTAATTTGATTAATGTTGACATTATATTATATACATACATAATGTATTTTTTTTATTTCCCGTGCTGAGCATTTTCCGTGTGATTAATATACTTTTTGATTTCTTAATTTTCTTCTTTTTCTTTTTCTCTTGATACCCTCCCCTTATTTCCTCCTAATGTAATATTACACCAAGACAGGCGTGGTATCATGCCAATGACACTTGGTATTCCATACATTTCATTCTTCTCCAAATCTGAACGATGCAATCTATAAAGGTTACAAAATGAACATGGCAAATCTTTTATGTCAGTTCCAATCAAACTAAGCTCTTCTAGATTTTTCATCTTTTTTGGAATTTTTGGAAATTTCTCAAGACTTGAACATCCAAATAGACCGAGTGTTTCCAGTGAGGCCAAATTAATAACAGGTGAAAAATTTCTGAGTTTGCGATACTCTTTAACATTCAATATTTTAAGTTTAGGTAAAAAAACCAACTGAACTGTGAACTGAGACTAAATTACAATATCTTTTGAAAGAAAATTCTTCTAAAGTTTGAAGATTAGACACATCAAGTATCTCTTTCAAAAAATCACTATAATCAAAATTTAAAACTTTCAAGGTGATCGACATATAGAACAAAAACAAACAAACAAATAAAATAAATGAGCAAAGTAAAAAAAATCAAATAAACATGATTATGAATTTACAAACATACAAAATCAGAAAAATGAATTTAGTACACTTACCTTGGATAAGCTATCCAACTTGGGTAACATGTAGGGATAATTAGGCAACTTAAGTATGGAAAGCTATTTTGGATCAAAATTAGAGGGAAAACACTTTGAAGGATACCTCCTCCATTCCAAAACTCTTAAACTATTTGAAAGATATTTGGGATCTTTGGAAAAATTACCATTTTTTATGATAAGTATTTTGAGATTTTTCATTTGTTTAAAAGCTGTTCCATCCCATTTTACTTCTACATCATCATTTTTCTCTTTTTCTGATGGATCTTCACTTCCTTTCTTTCTAAATGAGAGAAATTCCAAATGTATGATTTCAATGGCACTAGTTTCCTTTCATCACACAAAAGTAAGAACATAAATTAATTAAAATACATGTGTTAAGAAAAAGTCATTAACAAACTTGAGTAAAAAAAAACTATTACATACACGATTATCTTCTTAAAATTTACCTATATCCTTGTAGAACCATAATCTGCTACGCTTTCCAGGCATTTCTGATGATTTTTTTTATATATATTTTTGTCCATGTCCTCTATTATATCATGTAATGTTATTCTGAATTGATCATTCTTTATGAGAGATTTTTCAACCAATATTCCAATATGATATTTCATACAACTCCCATAATGAGCTTGAAGTATATCTGTAACTTCCCATAAATTATATCCTTTAAAACAACAAACAATACCAAGAAAAACAATCTACACATCTTCTCCCAAAGCATCAAAATTAACCTGAAGTATCTTACATATTTTATTATCAAGAACTTTTTCATATATATCCATTGCAGAAGCATAAGTTATTTATTGCACAGGTTAAAACATTCTCATACCTTGGGTTAATAATATCTATTTTAAAAGCTTTTCAATAAAGCAAATATAAGGACCCTTCCTTATTTAAACCTTGTACTTCATATGTCCTTTCAATATCATGAAGTGTCAACAAGTATTTGTCTTGTATTGCTTACAGGATGAAACCAATCAGGTTTTTCTGCAATAACTGTAAACTGTTCATGTTCATCAACATCATCCAGAACCAAAAGAATTTTTATTTGACTGAGTCTACGTTGTATCTGTGAAATTCCTTCCTTAACACCTATTATCTGGATTCCCCCCTTTCTTAATATCTTACAAAGAAGATTGTTTGAAGATGCATCAACCCATATTTTTGTAAAATTTCTCTCACGTTTTCAAGAAACCACACACCTTTAAAATTGTCAGTAATCAAGTTATAAAGAGCAACAACAAGTGTTGTTTTTCCTATGCCATCAATTCCATATATCCCTACCATGTGAACTCGATCAGTAGAATCCATTTCCAAAAGTGAAATTACCTTTAACTAATGGTTGACATTATGTTATATACATACATAATGTATTTTTTTATTTCCGTATTGAGCATTTTTCGTGCGATTAATGTATTTTTTTACTATGTTGAGCATTTTTCATGCATTGCACGGGTCATTCATTAGTAGCTTTCTATAATAAAATAAAGTTTCAATGCTTTTTTTATTTTACCATTATCACATGCTAGAGTAAGACACTATTTTTATCTTTTATTTTCCATATATGAAGAAGACAGGCTATTTTCTTTATTTCAAACGAATTAAACACTTTGGGAATAAATTATTATATGCTATACTAACAGTATATATATATATATATTCACTGTTTAAACTTTTATTTTGTTAAAAGAAATTAATTTTTATATTAAATTATTTATTCTATATATATATATATATATATTCAAATTTTATCTTTTCGCTTTCTCTATAAAAAAATACTTAATAAGTTGTTCTAATTTACTTTATTAATTTTCGCTACCCTTCCATACTTGTCCCTGAGAAAACAAAAATCAACTCGAACTCCATCGTGTATTATTGAGATCATCAACCCCTTTCCTGTTCCCCAAACACCCAGTTTCAGTGGAACAAAACAAACGATGTCGAGCCAAGAGCACTCCCATTTCCATATACTAGAAAAAATAGTGGATAGAAGAATCCACTAAATATTAATTAATCTGTATTGACCACAAATCTCAATGATCAAGAATTAGAAATTAACATGATAAAGAACTCAAGAATATCTAGTAGTATTAGAAAATCTCTAATTCAATTCCAATTTGAAAATCAAATAAATCGTATCTTACTCAAATTGATAAAAAGAGCTGAGGTTATACTAAAAGCCGCTAGTAGAAACACCACTCAAATAAAATAGACTTCCGAAATGCGGATATATTTGAATTAAAGGAATTGGTAGGGTATTAATTAAAAGGAAATGAAAATATTCAATAGAAAAATTTAATAACCCAGCTAGAAAACAGTTGATACAATTAGATCCCCCACCCCAATTAGTCGTACCTTTAAAGTCCACTTCTTCCCCATACTACGAGAGAAAGGGAAAATGTGAAAACTACCATTAAAGCTGCGCCTCAACGCATTTCGGGGAGAACCAGCTAACTCTAGGTTCGAGTGGCATTTCACCCCTAATTTTTTTTCTTATACAATGAACATGAGAAATTATCTTTTGTTATGTAATATGACATAAACAAGCTTCTTAACATTAGTAATTAACATGTAAGGAATAATTTCAAATTTTCATTCAACGGAGAAATTTTCTATCTTAATTTAATTTGATTAATGGTTGACATTATATTATATGCATACATAATGTAATTTTTTATTTCCCATGCTGAGCATTTTTTGTGCGATTAATATATTTTTTGTTTTTCCAATTTTCTTCTTCTTCCTGCTCTCTTGATACCTTCCCCTTATTTTTTCCTAATGTAATATTACACCAAGACAGGTGTGGCATCATGCCAATGACACATGCTATTCTATACATTTCATTCTTCTCCAAATCTAAAAGATGCAATCTAGAAAGGTTACAAAATGAACATGGCAAATCTTTTATGTAAGTGCCAATTAAAGTAAGCTATTCTAGATTTTCCATCTTTTTCTGAAATTTTTGGAAATTTCTCAAGACTTGAGCATCCAAATAGATCGAGTGTTTCCAGTGAGGCCAAATTAATAACAGTAGAAAATTTTTAAGCTTGGGGTACTTTTCAGCATTCAATATTTTAAGTTTAGATAAAAAATAAATAAACTGTGAACTGACACTAAATTACTACATCCTTTGAAAGAAAATTCTTCTAAAGTTTGAAGATTATACACGTCAGGTATCTCTTTCAAAGAATCACTGTAATCAAAATTCAAAACTTTCAAGGTGATCGACATCTAGAGAAAAAACAAACAAACAAATAAAATAATGAGCAAACTAAAATAAAACCAAATAAACCTGATCATGAATTTACAAACATACAAAATCAGAAAAATGAATTTAGTACGCTTACCTTGGATAAGCTATCCAACTTGGGTAACATATAGAGATAATCAAGCAACTTGAGTATGGAAAGCTATTTTGGATCAAAATTAGGGGAAAAACCTTTGAAGGATACCTCCTCCATTCCAAAACTCTTAAACTATTTGAAAGATATTTGGGACCTTTGAAAAAATGACCATTTTTTATTATAAGTATTTTAAGATTTTTCATCTGTTTAAAAGTTGTTCCATCCCATTTTACTTTTACATCATCATTTTTCTCTTTTTTTTTTATGGATCTTCACTTTCTTTCTTTCTAAATGAGAGAAATTTCAAATGTATAATTTCAATGGCACTAGTTTCCTTTCACCACACAAAAGTAAGAACATAAATTAATTAAAATACATGTGTTAAGAAAAAGTCATTAACAGACTTGAGTAAAAAAAACTATTACATACATGATTATCTTCTTAAAATTTACCTATATCCTTGTAGAACCATAATCTGCTACGCTTTCCAGGCATTTCTGATGATTTTTTTTTTATATATATTTTTGCCCATGTCCTCCATTAGATCATGTAATGTTATTCTGAATTGATCATTCTTTTTGAGAGATTTTTCAACCAAAATTCCAATATAATATTTCATACAACTCCCATAATGAGCTTGAAGTATATCTGTAACTTCTCATAAATTATAACCTTTAAAACAACAAGAAATATCAAGAAAAACACTCTGCACATCTTCTCCCAAAGCATCAAAACTAACCTGAAGTATCTTACATATTTTATTATCAAGAACTTTTTCATATAGATCCATTGCAGATTTTTGCAGTTCTAAATCTTTTCCAAACAAGTTAAAACCTATAACTTCCAAATCCAATGGAAGTCCAGAAGCATAAGTTATTTACTCCACAGGTTAAAATATTCTCATATCTTTGGTTGACAATATCTGTTTTAAAAGCTTTCCAATAAAGCAAATATAAGGACCCTTCCTTATTTAAACCTTGTATCTTATATGTCCTTTCATTGTCATGAGGTGTCGGCAAGTATTTGTCCTGTGTTGTTATAATGATTCTGCTTACAAGATGAAACCAATCAGATTTTTCTGCAATAGCTATCCACTGTTCATGTTCATCAACATCATCAAGAACCAAAAGAACTTTTATTCGACTGAGTCTACGTTGTATCTGTGAAATTCCTTCCTTAACACCTATTATCTGGATTCTCTCCTGCCTAATATCTTAAAAAGAAGATTGTTTTGAAGTTGCACCAACCCATATTTTGTGTAAAATTTCTCTCATGTTTTCAAGAAAACACACACCTTTAAAATTGTCAGTAATCAAGTTATAAAGAGCAAGAGCAAGAGCAAGTTCTGTTTTTCCTATGCCATCAATTCCATGTATCCCTACCATGTGAACTCGATCAGTAGAATCTATTTCCAAAGATAAAATTACCTTTAACTAATGGTTGACATTATGTTATATGCATACATAATGTATATTTTTTTATTTTCGTACTGAGCATTTTTTGTGCGACTAATGTATTTTTTTACCGTGTTGAGCATTTTCCGTGCATTGCACGAGTCATTCATTAGTAGCTTTCTATAATAAAATAAAGTTTGAATGTTTTTTTATTTTATGATTATCACATGATAGAGTAAGATATGATTTTTATCTTTTATTTTTCATATATGAAGAAGACAAGATATTTGCTTCATTTCAAACGAATTAAACACTTTGGTAATAAATTATTATATGCTATACTAACGGTGTGTATATATATATAATGATTGTAATTTATTTTTATTTAGGCACCTGACCTTTTATTACATGATCATAATATGTATCACATCATGGTATTTTTTTCTTGCCCAATTTTTATATGATGCTTATTATATGATACTAAGCATGTGATCATTCAAATTTTTTCCTTAGTGGTTAATAGATATTTTAATAAGCTAGGCATGTTTGTATATTTAAGGTTATATCAACATATTCATTTGAGTTGAAAGTTGTCATGTTTAAGGTTGTCCCTGAGAAAACAAAAATCAACTCGAACTCCATCGTGTATTATTTAGATCATCAACCCCTCTCCTGTTCCCCAAGCACCCAGTTCCAGTGGAACAAAACAAACGATATCGAGCCAAGAGCACTCCCATTTCCATATACTAGAAAAAATAGTGGATAGAAGAATCCACTAAATATTAATTAATCTGTATTGACCACGAATCTCAATGATCAAGAATTGGAAATTAACATGATAAAGAACTCAAGAATATCTAGTAGTATTAGAAAATCTCTAATTCAATTCCAATTTGAAAATCAAATAAGTCGTATCTTACTCAGGCTGATAAAAAGAGCTGAGGTTATACTAAAAGCCGCTAGTAGAAACACCACTCAAATAAAATAGACTTCCGAAATGCGGATATATTTGAATTAAAGGAATTGGTATGGTATTAATTAAAAGGAAATAAAAAATATTCAATAGAAAAATTTAATAACCCAACTAGAAAACAATTGATACAGTTGGATCCCCCACCCAAATTTGTCGTACCTTTAAAGTCCACTTCTTCCCCATACTACGAGAGAAAGGGAAAATGTGAAAACTACCATTAAAGCTGCGCCTCAACGCATTTCGGAGAGAACCAGCTAGCTCTGGGTTCGAGTGGCACTTCACTCCTAATTTTTTTCTTATACAATGAACATGAAAAATTATCTTTTGTTATGTAATATGACATAAACAAGCTTCTTAACATTAGTAATTAACATGTAAGGAATAATTTCAAATTTTCATTCAATGGAGAAATTTTCTATGTTAATTTTATTTGATTAATGGTTGACATTATATTATATGCATACATAATGTAATTTTTTATTTTCCATGCTGAGCATTTTTCGTGCGATTAATGTATTTTTTGTTTTCCCAATTTTCTTCTTCTTCGTGCTCTCTTGATACCCTCCCCTTATTTCTTCCTAATGTAATATTACACCAAGACAGGTGTGGTATCATGCCAATGACACATGGTATTCTATACATTTCATTCTTCTCCAAATCTAAATGATGCAATCTAGAAAGGTTACAAAATGAACATGGCAAATCTTTTATTTCAGTGCCAATTAAAGTATCTAGATTTTTCATCTTTTTCTGGAATTTTCGGAAATTTCTCAAGGCTTGAGCATCCAAATAGACCAAGTCTTTCCAGTGAGGCCAAATTAATAACTGTAGAAAATTTTTATGCTTGGGGTACTTTTCAGCATTCAATATTTTAAGTTTAGATAAAAAACAAATAAACTGTGAACTGACACTAAATTACTGCATCCTTTGAAAGAAAATTCTTCTAAAGTTTGAAGATTATACACGTCAGGTATCTATTTCAAAGAATCACTGTAATCAAAATTCAAAACTTTCAAGGTGATTGACATCTAGAGAAAAAACAAACAAACAAATAAAATAAATAAGCAAACTAAAATAAAACCAAATAAACCTTATCAAAAATTTACAAACATACAAAATCATAAAAATGAATTTAGTACGCTTACCTTGGATAAGCTATCCAACTTGGGTAACATGTAGAGATAGTCAGTCAACTTGAGTATGGAAAGCTTTTTTGGATCAAAATTAGAAAAAAAAAACTTTGAAGGAATAACATGAATTAATTAAAATACATTTATTAAAAAAAGTCTTTAATAAACTCGAGTAAAAAAAACTATTACATACTTGATTATCTTCTAAAACTTTAACTATATCCTTGTAGAATTATAATCTACTATGCTTTCTAGGCATTTCTGATAATTTTACTCGATATATATCTTTGCCCATGCCCTCCATTAGATCATATAATGTTATTTTATGAGAGATTTTTCAACCAACATTCCAATATAATATTTCATACAACTCCCATAATGAGCTTGAAGTATATCTGTAACTTTCCATGAATTATATCCTTTAAAATAACAAGCAATATCAAGAAAAACTCTTTGCACATCTTCTCCCAAAGTATCAAAACTAACCTGAAGTATCTTATATATTTTATTATCAAAAACTTTTTCATATTGATCCATTGCAGATTCCCACAGTTCTAAATCTTTTCCAAACAAATTATAACCTATAATTTCTAAAGCCAACAGAAGTTCAAAAGCATAAATTATTTATTGCACAGGTTAAAACATTCTCATACCTTGGGTTGACAATATCTATTTTAAAAGCTTTCCAATGAAACAAATCTAAGGACCCTTCCTTATTTAAACCTTGTACCTCATATGTTCTTTCAATGTCATGAAGTGTCAGCAAATGTTTGTCCCGTGTTGTAATAATGATTTTGCTTCCAAGATGAAACCAATAAGATTTTTCCACAATAGCTATCAACATCATCTAGAATCAAAAGAACTTTCATTTGATTGAGTCTAATACTTTGTTTTTGTGAAATTCCTCCCTTAACACCTATTATCTGGACTCCTTCCTTTCTTAATATCTTACAAAGTTGATTGTTTCAAAGATACACCAACCCATATTTTTGTGAAATTTCTCTCACTTTTTCAAGAAAACACACACCTTCAAAATTGTCATCAATCAAGATATAAAGAGCAAGAGTAAGTGATGTTTTCCTATGCCACCAATTTCATGTATCCCTACCATGTGAATTCGATCAGTAGAATCCATTTCCAAAAGAAAAATTACTTTTGACTGATGGTTGACATTATTTTATATGCATGCATAATGTATTTTTTATTTCCGTACTGAGTATTTTTCATGCGATTAATGGATTTTTTTACCGTGCAGAGCATTTCTCGTGCATTGCACGAGTCATTCATTAGTAGCTTTCTATAATAAAATGAAGTTTGAATGCTTTTTTATTTTAGTATGAGGTACAAGGTTTAAATTATGAAGGATCCTTAGATTTGTTTCATTGGAAATCTTTTAAAATAGAATATTATCAACCCAAAGTATGAGAATGTTTTAACCCGTGTAGTAACTTATGCTTCTAGACTTCCATTGGCTTTGGAAGTTATAGGTTCTAATTTGTTTGGAAAAGATTTAAAACAGTGAAAATCTGCAATGAATCAATATGAAAATATTTTTGATAATAAAATACGTAAGATACTTCATGTTAGTTTTAATACTTTGGGAGAAGACGTACAAAGTGTTTTTCTTGATATTGCTTGTTGTTTTAAAGGATATAATTTCTGGAAAGTTACAAATATACTTCAAGCTCATTATCAGAGTTATATGAAATATCATATTGGATGTTGGTTGAAAAATCTCTCATAAAGAATGATCAATTCAAAATAACATTACATGATCTAACAGAGGACATGGGCAAAGATATATATCAAGAAAAATTGTCAGAAATGCCTGGAAAGCATAGTAAATTATGGTTCTACAAGGATATAGTTAAAGTTTTAGAAGATAATCAAGTAAGTAATAGTTTTTTTTTTTACTTAAATTTATTAGAGACTTTTTTTAACATATATTTTGATTCATTCATGTTTTTACTTTTGTATGATGAAAGGAAACTAGTGCCATTGAAATCATACATTTGGAATATCCTTCATTTAGAAAGGAAGGAAGTGAAGATCGATTGGAAAAAGAGAAAAATGATGATGTAGAAGTAAAATAGGATGGATCAGCTTTTAAAGTTTAAACAGATAAAAAATCTCAAAACACTTATCATAAAAAATTGTCATTTTTCCAATGGTCCCAAATATCTTTCAAATAGTTTAAAAATATTTGAATGGAGGAGATATCCATCGAGATATTTTTTCTCTAATTTTGATCCAGAAAAGCTTTCCTTACTCAAGTTATCTGATTATCTCTACATATCACCCAAGTTGGATAGTTTATCCAAGGTAAGCGTACTAAATTTATTTTTATGGTTTTGTATGTTTATAAACTCATGATCAGGTTTATTTTGTTTTATTTTAGTTTGTTCATTAATTTTATTTGTTTGTTTGTTTTTTCTCTTGATGTTGATCACTTTAAAAGTTTTGAATTTTGATTACAATGATTCTTTGAAAGAGATAGCTGATTTGTCTAATCTTCAAACTTTAAAAGAATTTTTTTTCAAAAAATGTAGTAATTTAATCTTGGTTCACAGTTTCAGTTGATTTTTTATCTAAACTTAAAATATTGAATGCTGAAGAATATCCCAAACTCAGAAGTTTTTCACCTGTTATTAATTTGGCCTCACTAAAAATACTCAGTCTATCTGAATGCTCAAGCATTTGAGAAATTTTTAGAAATTCTAAAAAAAGATGGAAAAAATCTAAAAGCGCTTACTTTGATTGGTACTGGAAATGTTCATTTTGTAACCTTTTTAAATTGTGGTATTTGTATTTGGAGGAGAATGAAATGTATAGAATACCAAGTGTCATTGGCATGATGCCACGCCTGTTTGAATGTGATAGAGTTAAGAGAAAATAAGAGAAGGGTATCAGGAGAGCAAGAAGAGGGGCTTCATGGAATACTCACTCATTCCCTCCCCTCTTCACATATATATCATCTTTCTCTCAGAAACAACAATTTGTTATATGACTTTTTTTTCCACTAGCTGTTGCATGGTTTTTAATCTGAATGTGTTAGACCTAAGAGGCAATAATTTCACAGTCTTTCCTGAATGCATCCAATAATTTCGCATTCTATGACATCTCAATGTGGATGATTGTGAGCATTTTCAGGAGATTAGAGGGATTCCACCAAACTTGAAAGAGTTCTCAGCATTAAATTGCAAATCATTAAGCCAGAGGGGCACAAGTGTGTTACTCAATCAGGTATTGTTACTTTTTAATCATTAAGAATGCAGATGACATCATAATTCATATTAAATTAATAATGTATGGTAAACTATTACTTCTGCATTATGAATGAATGACAGCAAGTGCACGAGGGTAAAAGCACCCACTTTGTGATGCCAGGTGAAAGCATTCCAAGGTGGTTTGAGTGGTGCAGCAGTGGACCTTCTATTTCTTTCTGGTTTCGTGGCACCGAATTCCCTTCCAAATCTCTTTGCATTGCAATTCTACTCAAACATGACATCCATTCCCCACCACTTCAAGTAAAACCCATTGTGACCATCAATGGCAACCAAGTTTCACATGGATTTGGAAGACCAATGGATCAAATGTCTATTTTTAATATGAACAAACATTTTGATTATAAAGAAATACATTTTGAAAGAGGATGGAATCATGCGAAGCTTTCATATAAAGTATATGGGAGATATTTAATTGCAAAAGAGATGGGAATGCACATATTGAAGCAAGAGAGTAGTAGTACAATGGAAGATATTCGATTCACTGATCCATACAAAATGACACAAGTAATTATAATGATGATCATGCTCTCAACAGCATTCCCCAACCATAAGAAGCAGCCCTTGCTCCTCTAAACATGCATTTGTTTGTGGACATTGCTATTTCTAACACACACACTTTCTGGATAATAACTGTCAATTACGAAAGAAGGTAGGGAGGATTCAATATTAGCATCCGCATAGCTATATGGTTGTCACCACTTGTGTATGTCATAGTGTTTTTTTGTAAGAACCGGAGTTAATCGAACCAGTTAATTAAGTGGTCATATTGCCCGGTGCTACGCGAAAAAAAGTAAAAATGATCAAAAACCTTAGAAAAACAGTAGAAATGGAAAACCGGATGTTAATTTTAAAGGTTTGGCCCGAAGTTGGGCCAAACGGCCTAAAAATGCTAACGGGTTGAACCGAGCCCAATTTAGACCCAAGTCCAACATATATAAAGGTTCATTTAATGAACCCTAGCCTCATAAACACACACACACACTTCAGAAATTGAGAAAGGGAGGAGAGGAAGAAGAAAACATTTTCACCTCAATCTTCCCAAGCTCATATCTTGAGCTATAGAGCTTCGATTTACGTGCCATCGACGGCTACGTGTTCCTTGTGAAGAGATCTATAAAACCCATCCAAGAAACTCTAGAGTTAAGCTCGAAATCCTCCCAGTTCTTCTCTCCAAAATTTTGGGTACCTAGGGTTTTTTATTAAGTGAGTTTTTGTGATTATTGATGTTTAGGTTCACTCTAACCCTTGCTTAGCTTTGGGTTTTGCCATCCAAATCTATTGAGAAAGGTAAGAGGCTTTGACCTCTTGTGAAATTTTAATTTATGTTTAGCCCTAGGTTGATTTTGTGGTGATTTATATGTATATAGCTTGATTATTGTGAGTTTGGGGCTTGTTGGTGCTTGTTGGAGCTACATTGGTGGTTGGATTTTGGTTGAAAGCTCATTTGGTTCATATTGGGAATCGGCCAAGGTATGGTTTCGATTTTCTCTATGTAGTATATAATATTCATGGACACTTAGGCTAGTGAACCATAAGATAGGATTGGATTTGAATGGTTGATGAGTGGTTTAATGATATTATATGATGATGTTTGATGAAATGATGATTTTGAGTTTGGTATTGATGATTAAAAGTGATATAATGAGGATTATTGATTTGTGAAGTTGAGGAGTGAATTATGTTGATAAATGTGATATTGGTGTTGATTGATTGGTAATGTAGTTGGAAAATTGTTAATGAAGATGACATATGAGATATATTGATATTGATGTGGTGGATGAGAAAAAATGTGGTAAATTGGTGTAAGATGACATAGAGGGTTGATTTTGATGAAAGGTGGAGGTTGGGAATGGCTTGGTTTGGTTTTGGTTGTGTTTTGCAAAGTAATTGTGAAAATTGTGATTTTGGGTAAAAGAGGAATTTTGCAAACTTTGTTTGATCATAACTTTTGCCTTGATTTTCAAAATTCATTGAAATTTATTTAGAATTAAAGATCTTTGAAAACCCTTTAAATCGGTATAAAGTTTGTAAAATTTGGAATTTCGTAGAGGAAGTTATGATCATTCAAACATTGATGTTGAAAATTGGAAATTCTGCAAAGTTACAGAATTCTGAGTTTTCTGGTATGTGCGCACGCACAGCCTTGTGCGTACGCATACTCTGCGTAAATGGTGACATGTGCGTATGCACAAACCTATGCGTCTGCACACGCAGAGGTAGGCAATCTGCTTGCAGCGCTGGCACAACTTGTGCGCGCGCACACTAATGGAAAGTTATAACCTGTGAGTACGCATAGACCTGTGCGCACACACACGTTGGGGAGGCCAATCTGTTGGGAGCGCTGGCACAGATTGTGCGAGTGAATAGACCCTTTTATGTTTTGACACCTGTGCGTACGCACACCCCTGTACATACGCACACTTTTAAAAATTTTATGGGCGCGCACACGCACACCCCTGTGCGGACGCTCACGCTCTGTTTCTCAAATTTTGCTTTGTTTTCAACTATTTCTTCTTCCCAACAAGGTTGTAAGCTTCTATAACACCTTTTTAAGACTTTTGGACATATTTTTTGGGTGCTCAAATATGGGAAATGGTTTAAGGATTTTAGACACTATTATTTGAAAAAGTTAGCAAACGGAGTACTAGGTTTCTATTGTTTTGGGGAAGGCTTGATGATGTATAATGAATGATTGATGAATGAGATACGAAAGCAAGGAACTGAGATGTGAATAAACAGTGGTTGAAAAGAGTCGAGGACTCTGAATGAAGTGATGGATCCATCTTGTGCAAAAAAAAATGTTTTGAAAACCACTGTATCACTTTTTATTGAGATTATGAGATGCTATGTACCCGGCAGGAGCCGAGGTTGGATCCTGCCTGTCAATGCAGCGGCGGTGGCATAAGGGCGGTGGTTCGTCCTGCTTGCGCTTAGATGTGAGGTCGGTGGCAATAGATCCCGCTCACATCCCTTCAGATCATCAGAGCGTACATGCGCAAAACCCTGAATAATGATCCGAGCACTATATCTCGGGTTCCCACACCATGAATCCGAAGGGCAACATCTCCATGGAGATGTGTCGGGTTGGCAGTTGAACCGACAATGTGATATCACAGCCAGTAGGGCAGGCATTCATTATATGCATTTTCTACCTGTTTATATGCTTTCCCGACTTGATATTGTTCTCCCTATCTGTTTAACATGTCTAATTGCTACTTGTATTAATTGTTGTATATGCCTTTACTTGTATTTTACTTGTATTGTATAAACTTGTGCTTTTACTGGAGTTGAGGAGGTTCGAAAGGCGGTGGCAATGGGATCGCATGGCGGATTGGTTGGTGAAGACTGTGGGATAGCGATGTTTGACTAGAGTAAAAATTCCCTAAGATAGATTACCCTGTTATGGTTCTACGGCTTAAGTTGTATTAAGGAATTACATATTATGCTATTTTGGTTTAGTATGCTTTAAGTTTGGATTCTTGTGATGGATATGGAGTCTAGGATTGCCTTTGGCGTCCCGGAATCTTATATCCTACATCACTGTGAACTGTTACCATACTGAGAACCTCCAGTTCTCATACCATATTTCTGTTGTGTTTTTCAGATGTAGGTCGTAACCCACCTCGGTGAGTTGTCTGGTTGGTGACAGAAGTGGAGGATTCGGATATTTCTTTTGAGCCTTTGATGTATTTTGAACATGTCTCTCACTTTTGTATTTCGTTTCGCCTAGAGGCTTGTGTTTGAGGGAACAAAACTTGTATAAGCTGTTTTTACTGTCTGGTTTCATATATGGTCTGTATCTGGCTAGTCGGCTTAAACTCCGTGAGTCTTGGCTAGCTTCTTATGATATTATATTATTATACTATGGTGTTTTGTTATTCTATACATGTTTCTTATGCTTTAAAGTTAGTAGCTTCGTTAGTACGTTTCGTGCTTTTGAAATCCATATTTTGAGTGATATTCTTCATCAGGCTTCTAGATATTATTAATTTCTTCTATATAAGATATGTATAACCTTAGAACTGTCATAACCTTTGATTAACTTTTGCTTTATGACGCGAGGTAAGGCTTAGGCTAATTAGGGTGTTACATTTTTTATTAAGGTAAGTGTGATGCTTCCCTTGCTTCTGCTTGTTTGATTAACTATGAAATTGAGATGACCATTCAATATGTTACTTGCTACTTTGAGCAACTTTTTTGTATCATACATTTATATATTGAATGATTCTGAATTCGTAGCACAATGCAATTGCAAAGCAAATAGATAACCCTGTTGCCCATGGTCAATTTGAAGCTTTATTCTTTGCTTTATCTTAACTCATTGAGTTATAGGTAAGAAGATGAATGTTTTTGAATCTTGATTTTTGTGGCACAGGAGAAACACATTATGTTGCATCAATCAATATAGGCCAAGCTTGCTGCATTCCCATTTCTAAGAAACGAGCCTTCATTTTGGTACATTAAGCAACAATTTATATGATATTGATTCATTCTGAAATTAACAGAGGACTAGGAGTAAAGTGCCTCCATCCTTATTATTATGAACCTGGCATGTGCCGGGTTTTTTTATTATCCGACCTATGCTTTTCAAATGTATGAGAAGCATGGTTGATGTGAAGAATGTGGATGTGGACTGGTCATTGAAATGTTGGTTATTATAAAATCCATTCATGAATGAAATTTTTTTCTTCCCTTGAATGGATCGAACGTGGTGCCAATTTCAAGTTAGGAAGGTTGAAATTAAAATTCATCTTTAATATTAGTAGTTGCGATAGCAAGCATGCATGTCATTCGTTGTAATTCTCTCTGCATTATTGTGTTGTACATAAACAACTTAGAGGATTTTAGTTGTTATTTTTAGCATGCATCCTAACATGGCCTTTACTCATTTTGTTCAAATTGCTAAATTTTTATAATATGAGGTAGATACTGTTTTTAAATTTGGCAATTATCTGTAAATGTGCAGCAACAACTTATTTGATATATAGATGCAGAGAATAACTATGTATAGGTTTATTCTTGTTCATGTAGCACAATGATGAAAGTGAGTTTGGAGCGGTGAATTTGTGTGTGCTCTCGTAGAAATGAGTGAAAAAAAATTGAACGAGAGGCAAGAGAATGATCGAGAGAAAAAGTCTAGAAGCCAACTACAATATAAGTTAGCTCAAATCTGTTTTTTTTTTTTAATAACAGATCTGTTTTTTAACTAGTTGGCTCCACTTCTAATTGATTCTCTAGCAAAACTCGATAACAAATTAATTCCTAGCAAATAAGTTTAACACTACCAATTTGGACAACATTAAATTAAGAGCTATGGATAATTATTTATTAATAATATATTAAAAGAGAGCTAAAGGTAATTTTTAAATTTATTCTTAGCCTCCTAGATTTTTAACATGATGTCATGTTAGCTTAAGTGGCTCTAGATCTATTGTTAGCTTTTTACTCCTCTTTCTTCATATCTCCTCTTTTTTCATATGTCTCATTATTTATTTTTTACACCTTAAGGTCCCATTAAATTTATCAAACGTTACAAGGAATAAAATCAATGTCAATCTCACTTTAAGGTCCATTAAAATTATAAAACGTTATACCTAATAAAGGTCCAACTAAAATCAATGTAAATTCCACCTTAAGTTCTCATTAAAATTATGAAATGTTACACCTAATAAAATTTAATGTACAAAAAAAAATTAAAATTCCACTAAAATGATCAAATGTTACAAGAAATAAAAAATAAACGTATAAATTTTTTTAAACTTCCACTAAAATTAGGATAACCAATCAATTTTAAATGTAATCAATTGTAATATTAGTTTTAAAATGTAACTAATGAATACAATTAAAAATAACATAATTATATATTATATAATCAGATATTACAAGGATAACTACAACGTTTATTTTAATGGTCACAAATAACAAAGAACAATTTAAACATATATACATCTAAATACATATTTTTTATTTTTTTTATATAATCAAATATTACAATGGTAACCATAACAGACACTTTAATGATTACAAATAACAACTTCTATCTTTGTATTATACCATAGAATTCTCATTGTGTTTTTATCTACACATAATAATCTATCTTATATAATATTATAGGATTCTTTTTTAACCTTAATTTGTTTATATTCTCTGAAGGTTGTGGTAGGGTTAGAGAAGGGGGTTGAATCTATGCCTTCCTTTTACGTTGCTGTTATTATGCTTTTAAACAAACTTTCAATTCTGATTCTGTTTGTACTTAGCAGCAGAAATTTATGAGACAATTTATTTTTGTCTCATGAATATCAGAAAACAGAACACAGCAGAAAAGAGAAAAGCTAACACCAGCATATATCCTGGTTCGGTTGCCTTGTGCTATGCAACCTACGTCCAGTCTCCTCCAACACAATGGAGGAATTTCCACTATAGTTAACAGTATTACATATACCAATTTTACACTCAAGTTCTAACCTAACTTGACATTGGCTATGCTAATACCTAACTATTCAATCTTAGTGCTAACCCAACTAAGAAAGGGATACCTTACAGGTACAAGACACTTAACCAACCTAAAGAAATCAGAAAATAACTCTAGGCTTTTCTCTCAAGTGTATCACTCAGCCTTTTTTCACTCATGGTTTTTACTTGAGCTTTCTCACAATGCCTTTTCTCACAAGAAATTACAGAAAGATAAACATAGAAAAGTACATCACAATTTGTAAAACATGAAGGAGATTGACTTCATCAACAGCCTCTTCGCTATGTGCAAAACCAGATTTGCAAACCTACAGTTCTTCAGTATTGGCTGAATACTTCTTTGAAAGAAAGCATTATCCAAGTAGAGAAACTTCTTTGTAGAACACAACTCATCAAACTCTGGTTTTCTCTCCTTGGTTCTGAATGAGTAGAAAGCTTCTTTTTATCTCCTTGTATGTTCCTTGGTTGCTCACCCTAGGTCAACTTCTTGAGCACTGAGCTTCACCAACCCAACCGTTCATTTTTTCTCATTAAACATCAGAGTGGAAACTTTGCTTCTGACTTCTCTATCTTGACCGAAAGCCATAATACAGCAACCACAAAAGTCTTCCAATGGTCAACCGAATCTGAACCCCATACACAGCAAATTAGGGCAGAGAGCAACTTTCCCTTGTATGCCATTTTTGGACTTGTAGATAGTTGGGAAGAAGAGAAGAAGATATGATGCATGTAAAAAGAAATGAGTTATCTTTAACCTAAGCATGATTTGGTTTGAAATGGTTGAATAGACTTCTGAGTTTCAAGCTAGGACTTTCTCTTTCTTATTTCTTTGATGATCACCTTAGGGAAGAAGCTTTCTCTTTCTCTTTCTCACTTTTCTGAGTTTGTGATTTGACATGGTCAGAGAGGAGAGGAACGTTGCTTGTGATGTGAGATCAAGTTTGGAGGGAATTGAAATCAACTCGGGCTTGGATCAGACATCCATTAAGCAACTCGTTTGATTTTGGTTGTTTCTTTTGGGCTTTGTTTGTTTAACCAGCCCACCAGTCTTGTTTTATTTTCCATTTCATTTGGGCTATAATTCAAATTTTGGCCTGCAACATTTTATAAATAATTAGTAATATGCAATTAAAATTAATCAACATTAATTTTTTATTTTGCCAAAAATAATGTTTGTCATCACTAATTAATTTAGTTAATTTCTTAACTCAACAATCTCCTCCTTGATGACAAACATATTTAAGCAATAACCAAAAGGAATTAAATTTTAGTAAGGTTAGAAAACTTCTCTTTAAATGATGTTTATGTTGCACCCCCTGGATTTATGCTTCTTTTCTTTGTTCCTGTTTTGCATTTCATTTATAGATAGAATAACACAGAGCTACACATCTTTATCTTGACTAAGGGATTTTAAACACCCACAAAATTAGGCAGCAATATTTTCAACATTTGAAAACAAGTTTTAATGCAACAGTCAGACAGATATCACACAAGTAAATAATATTAGCTGTAGTAATGTTCATCAGTCCAAGTTCAAGCTCAATTACAACTCCCCCTTTTGTCATCAAGGGCGGAAAACAAGCAAGATTAACAAAAACAGTATCGTGAAACCTGCAGAAGAAGGTTAGAGCACAGTTCAAAGTACTAATTAAACAACCAAAAGTGCAGCAGTATTAGAGTTATTACAGTCATCCAAAAATAAACAGTTCAACAGTAGCAAAAGAAACAGAATTCATGAGACAAAAAGATCAGCAGCAATAGTTTTCATGAGACAAATTCTAGGCATCAGAACCATTCCCCTCTGAACCAGCTTCCTCATCCTCATCAGTGGCAAGGTCTTCATCCTTTTGAAGGTTATCAATAAAAGTCATGAACACAGCCACTCTATCCCTTGATTTCCTTAGAAAATTCTCATGCTTGCTAGCTAGCTTCCTTTGTTCCTTACTCATTGCAATCATATGATTGGATTGGGAGACAAATTCCTGAACAACATCCTTGACCACATTCAACAGAGCGGATTTTTTTCCAGTAGAGATGGAAGTACCCTCGGTGGAAAGAGCAGGAGATTCCTCAGGGACAAATTCATCATCTCCATCATCTAACACCACCTTCTCAGATCGAGTAGGTTCCTTTTGCTGTTTCACTGCACCACCTCTTTTTAGATATGAATGTCTATTTTGATACTCCTCATTGGTCAAGTCAACACCAAAATACTCAAATATGCAAGTTAGAAACATGCCATAAGGAAGTGTTTTGTCTTTCTCACTCCTAACAGAGTCAAACATGTATCTAACCATCAAATATGCAAATAAAATTTCAGTTTTGGTGAGAAGGGCATATAAAACAAGAGTATCAGTGTAGAAGACCCTTTGATATGAACCACTTTGAGGAAGTATAATGTGGTTGACCATTCGGTGCAACTGAGCATGCTCATATCCCAGGGCTTTATGAGTGGGTGTGATGCCATTAATTAATGAAACATGTTCACAGATGTGTGCTAATGCATCATTGTAGGAAATACCAAAACCCTCATCCCACTTAATTGAAGTGTAAGCACAAGGCCTAACATCAGTATACTTCAAAACATCACTGATAGTTTCATTGTTTAAAACTATGTCTCGGCCCTTTACATATGAGTGAGTAGTGCCTTCATGATATGTCATGTTGGCATAAAATTCTTTGACCAATAAGGGATAAATAGGCTTTTGAATGTCAAAAGGTGATTCCAGTCCAGAAAAATCAAGTTATTAACAAATGGAAAACCTTTTCTTTTCAAAGATGGCAAATCAGCTAGAAAAGATGGACACAGTGTACGATACCGAATAACCCCCTCATAAAAGTCATTGTTCATGGCAGATTTGAATCTATAAGGATTATAGTATGAATGAGAGGTCAAAAAGTGAGCTTTGTGATCAAAAGGCCCAATGTCATGTTCACTAACTGATTTAAGAGGAACTCGAGTTTTACCTCGCTGAGAATGCACAGGAACAGACCTTGACCTAGGTTGTGGTGGCTCAGGAGCAGGTTCTTCAGCAGCAGGGCGTTTGCCCTTGGATGATGCAGGTTTTGAGGAGCTCAGTTTAGAAGGAGTTGCCTTTGGTGGTGGCATTGGTTTGGTGGAGGAGGGAACCCTGGAGGGATTCTTTGTGCAAGCCATAGGGTCGGTTCGTGGAGGAGAGGTAGGAGGAGAAGGTGAGGGAGTAAATGTAGGATCTTGAGAGCGAGTTGATGGTCTAGGATATGTTGGAAGCTTATGAAGCTTTTCACGTGGTGCTCTTTTTGCGATGACTTTCTTCCTCATTTGGTTAGTTTTAGACTTTTGCGGGAAGAGAAGCAGTAAAGGTAGTGGAGGAAACCGAGGAGTTAAGGAGAAGTTAATGGACGGAAGAGAGGGAGTGTTGGTAACCGTACCCAAAGGAAGTTTTTCACAAACCATGCAACTGTATCACTTTTGAAAAGACTTGAAAAGACATGACTTCATAAAAGAAAGATTTTATTTGATTTTAAACTAGGAAATTAATTTTTAAATTTTGAAAACCTTTATTAAATTAAACTGAAAATCTTTTTGGACCAGAAAGCATTAAATGAAAACTCTTTTAAAAATAAACACACGGGCCAACAGAAATTCAACCAAACAAAAATGTAACATTCATATTTGGGCCTAGAGATGGTTGGATTTAAGGAAACATTTTGGACCACTCTAGATCAGATTTTTGAGAAAGGCCCAAATTAACTCTTACTTGAAACAAGCTCAGAACACGCTGATTTGATGAGAACGTTTATCACCTGCCCATAATTGTCTCATACATGTTTATGAGACAAAATACTCCAGCAAACACATTAGCAATTTTCAAACAATGAATTATAACTCAAAATACCAAGACTAGTCCTAAGCATGCATAATCTATCCTCAGGCAATGGTTTAGTGAAATATCTGCCAATTGCTCTTCTGATTTAACAAATTGAATGCTAATATCCCCTTTTTGAATATGTTCTCTTATTGAATGAAATTTCACTTCAATATGTTTAGTCCTAGAGTGCAAGACTGGATTTTTAGAAATATTAATGGCACTCATATTATCACACAATAAGGGAATATTTTCAGCATTTAATTTGTAATCAGCAAGCTGTATTTTTAACCACATAAGCTGAGAACAACATGAAGAAGCAGCTATATACTCAGCCTCAGCAGTGGATAATGCCACTGTTGGCTATTTCTTACTTGACCAAACATTCAAGAACTTTCCAAGGAAGCAACATAATCCTGAAGTGCTCTTTCTATCAACTCTATCACCGGCAAAACCTGCATCACAATAACCAACTGCAGAAAAATCATCAATCTTAGGATACCAAAGACCAAAAATGGATGTGCCATGAACATATCTAATGATCCTCTTAACTACAGAAAGATGTGACTCTTTAGGTTTGGATTGGAACCTTGAACACAATCCAACACTTTGCACAATATCGGGTCTAGAGGAAGTTAAGTACATAAGAGAGCCAATCATTCCTCTATACCTAGTCTCATCTACATCTTTCTCATTTCTCCCTTATCTAATTTTGAATTAGGGTGCATGGAAGTTTCTATGGGTTTGGCATTTTTCATACCAAATTTTTTAACTAATTCCTTGGCATACTTCTCTTGAAGAATGAAAATACCATTTTCAGTTTAATTTGCAGCCCAAGGAAAAAATTAAGTTCACCCATCATACTCATGTCAAATTCACTTGTCATGAGTTTTCCAAATTCAGAACAAAGGGATTCATTGGCTGATCCAAAAATAATGTCATCAACATATATTTGGACTAGAATAAAAGAATCATTAGAATTCTTGATAAATAGAGTTGTGTTTGTGGTGCCTCTTTGAAAACTATTTTTCAAAAGAAAAGAGCTAAGTCTCTCATACCAAGCTATAGGAGCTTGTCTTAAACCATAGAGAGCTTTAGATAATTTGAAGACATGATTAGAATGCTCTTTATTTTCAAAACCAGGTGGCTGCTCCACATACACTTCTCTATCTATCACACCATTCAAAAATGCACATTTCACATCCATTTGATATAATTTAAAACCACAAAATACAGCATAAGTTAAGAGAAGTCTTATTGCTTCCATTTGAGCAACAGGGGCAAAGAATTCATCAAAGTCTATTCCTTCTTCTTGGTCATATCCTTATGCCACCAGCCTTGCTTTGTTTCTTGCAATGCTGCCATCTTCTCCTAACTTGTTCCGAAATATCCACTTGATTCCAGTCACTTTCTTTCCACTTGGCCTTGGAACCAAAGTCCATACTTAGTTCTTCTCAAACTCAAGAAGATCATCCTTTATTGCTTTAACCCAAGAAGGGTCACTAAGTGCTTCCTTGACATTTTGAGGCTCCATTTGTGAGAGAAGGGCAATGTTTGATCCTTCAATTGCCTTTCTAGTGGAAGATCGTGTTTTCACCCCATGAGAGACGTCCCCAATGACAAATTCCTCAGAATAATTCTTCAAGAATCTCCATTCACGAGGTATGTTGGACTTGGAGGTAGATTCAGTCACCAAGGAATTCTAGGTGCTACTGGTTTCAGGATTTCCTTCAGATTCATGAGACAAAATGGAATTGTCTCTTGAATTTTCAGCACCTGCAGTTTCTGGTTCAGCTTGACCAGAATTTTCTTTTTAATGATTTTGAGCAGTTTCATTTTCATTTTGAGCTTGATTCCCTGCATCACAATCTTCCAAAATACTTTGCACCAAGTTAGTATCACAAAATGTAACATGTATGGACTCCTCAATAATCCTAGCATCTTGATGATAAACTCGATATGCTTTACTAGTTGTGGAATATCCTACAAACAAGCACTCATACGCCTTTGGATCAAATTTACCCAAATTATCCTTGTTATTTAAAACAAAACATTTGCATCCAAAGATGTGCAAGTATTCTAAGTTTGGTGGGTAACCTTTCCAAAGTTCATAAGGGGATTTCTTTAAAAATTTCCTTATGATTGTTCTATTCAAAATGTGGCAAGCTGTGTTAACCGCTTCAGCCCATAGGAATTTTGGAACATTACTTTCACAAAGCATAGCTCTTGTCATTTCTTGTATGCTTCTATTCCTTCTTTCCACAACACCATTTTGTTGTGGTGTCCTTGGACAAGAGAAGTTGTGAGATATTCCAAATTCCTCACAAAAGAATTTAAATAAATTATTTTCAAATTCAGTTCCATGATCACTTCTTATAGAAGAAATCTTTAAATCCTTTTCATTTTGAATTTTCTTGCAAAAAGGCTTCATTTTTATGTGTAAGAAATAAAACTCAACCAAACCTAGTATAGTCATTCACAATCACTAAACCATAATGTTTACCACCTAGGCTTTGAGTTCTTGTTGGACTAAATAAATCAATGTGTAGCAACTCAAGTGGCCTTTTAGTAGAGATGTCTTCATTTGGTTTAAAATAACTTTTAGTTTGTTTTCCTATTTGGCAAGCATCACAAGTAATATATTTGTCAAACTTTATCAAAGGAATACATCTTACTAATTCTTTCTTTACAAGTTTGTTTATTTGAAACATACTTGCATGGCCCAATCTCTTGTGCCATAGCCACTTTTCAGAATCTTTAGAATGAAAATAAGCTACATTTTGATCCTTTAGTTCATCAAGGGTAAGTCCATACACATTATTAACACGCTTGGCAACAAAAAGTACTTCATTGGTCTTTTCATTCACAACACAGCATTCAAGTCTTTTGAAAGTCACTAAATATCCTAAATCACACAGCTGACTTATACTCAAAAGATTGTGCTTCAAACCACATACCAAAAATACATCACCAATGAAAGTAGATTGTTCATTACCTACTTTTCCAACAGCAATAATTTTACCTTTACCATCATCTCCAAAGATCACAAAACCTCCATCATACTTGTTCAGTTTGATGAAATAAATTGACCTTCCAGTCATGTGCCTTGAGCATCCACTATCCATGTACCACATGTCCTTTTTGTTCTTGGATGCTAGGCAAATCTGTATGAAGAGTTTCAAGTAGCCTTAGGTATCCAAATTAATTTGGATCCTTTGAAGTTAATCCATCTTGGTTGCCCAAGTGCATTGAAATCACAAACAACATTATAAATTTGGTTTTCCACAACTCTCTTTTCAATGAAACATTGTGCATATGAGTGACCAAATTTTTTGCAATTAAAATAGTGATTTTTTATGCATGTTGCTGAAAATTTGATGAGCTACCATGCTGGAAATGATTAAATGATTGAAATTTTCTGGTTTTTGGAAGAGGTGCATTTCTTTTAACAAACTGATTTTTGTTATAATTATTCCTCTTTACAAAAGCATTTTCACCAGAATTTTTGAAAACCTTTGTATTTTTCGAAAATGAGGTTTTGTTGTAAAATGGTGGTTTCTTGAAAGCTACCTCATTTTTTGAGTTGAATCCCAAACCTGGCTTGTTTGAAGTAGGTTCGGTTTTTGGTGAAGGTTCAGTTTCACTTGTGTGAACTCCATCAAATTTCTCCTCAAGTGTAGGAATATACCTAATACCAGATTTGTTAGATGTGGTTTTTGTATTTGATGAAGAAGCCACAAATTTTATAGAGGAATCATTAAAAACTGCATCTTCCTTGGCTATATAACCTAAACCAGATTTTTCAAATAATGGTCTTTGACTTGCAAGTAATTTGTCCAAGTTACTAGAACTTTGAGCAAATTTTGCTAAGTCACCATTCAGCCTTTTAATCGTATCATTTAATCTTTCATTTTCAGCAATTAACTCATGAGAAGGATCCACAATGTGCTTTCCTTTCAATTTTTCAAGTTCAGATTTTAAAAATATGTTTTCTTCAATAATGTCCAAAGCACATTCAGTTTCCTTCACATTTTCTTTTAAAAAATCATTTTCAGCTCTCAACACATCTCTTTCAGATCTGCATTCATTGTACTTATCAAGCAATTTTGAGGTATTTAAAGTGAGATCATCAATAATAGCATGTAAATTATCAATGGTCAAATCATAATAGTTTACCTCATCAAGATTGTTGTTTCCAGCCATGAAGCAGTCTTTATCTTCACCTTCAGATTCTTCTTCTTCATTTGAGTCATTCTCAACATCTTCCCAAGCTGCCATGAGTACTCTTTTCCTTTCTTTCTTGCCTTTGTCCTCCTTCTTGAGCGTTGGACAGTTTAGCTTGAAGTGTCTAGCCTCCTTGCAATGATGATAAGTCACCTTGCTTAAGTCCATCTTGTGTTCCTTTGAGCTTGAACCCTTGTACTTGCTCTTGTTCTTCATCATCCTTCTAAATCTCCTAGCAAAAAATAAGAGTTCATCATCTGAAATACCATCACTAGACTCACTCTCTTTTGGTTCTACTTTTAACTTGAGGGCTATTCCCTTTTTCTTTGAGTCGATGTTTGTGTGTGTGGTTTCATAGGCTATGAGTTTTTCTCTCAGCTCATCATAGGTTATGGGACTTAGGTTATTGCTCTCGGTTAGGACAGTGGCAATGGTTTCCCATTCTTTTGTGAGGCTTCTAAGGAGTTTTCTCACCAAGGTTTGTTCTGCATAGTTTGTACCCATAGCATCAAGGTTGTTGATTATAATTGAGAATCTCTCAAACGCTTCATCAATGCTTTCTCCATCCTTCATGTTGAACATCTCGTACTCTTTTTGCAGTATATCAATCCTCGTTTCTTTTACTTGTTTGGTGTCTTCGTGTGTAACCTGGAGTTTTTCCAGATTTCTTTGGCTGTCTTGCATCTAGACACCTTCTGGTACTCTTCAAAGCTGATAGCACAGTGAAGAAGGTTGATTGCTTTAGCATTCAGCTCCATCTTCTTCTTATCATTTTCATTCCATTCACCTTCTTCTTTTGGAGTCACCACTCCATCAGCACTTGTTTTTGTTGGGATCTTGGGACCGCTCACAGCTATCTTTCATATGTTGTAGTTAATGGATTGGATGAAGATCCTTATCCTTTCTTTCCAGTAGGCATAGTTCTTCCCGTTGAAGAAAGGTGGCCGGTTGTTTGACTGGCCTTCAGTGAGGGTGTAGGCAACTGTGGTTGTGCCCAAGTTGTTCGCCATTGGATCTTTGCTCCAAGCGGTTAAGCTTGATTCTTGAGACCTTAGCTCCTGATACCAATTGAAGGTTGTGGTAGGCTTAAAGAAGGGGGTTGAATCTATGCCTTCCTTTTACGTTGCTGTTATTGTACTTTTAAACAAACTTTCAATTCTGATTCTGTTTGTACTTAGCAGCGGAAATTTATGAGACAATTTATTTTTATCTCATGAATATCAGAAAACAGAACATAGCAGAGAAGAGAAAAGCTAACACCAGTATATATCCTGGTTCGGTTGCCTTGTGCTATGCAACCTACGTCCAGTCTCCTCCACAACAATGGAGGAATTTCCACTATAGTTAATAGTATTACATACACCAATTTCACACTCAAGTTCTAACCTAACTTGACATTGGCTATGCTAATACCTAACTATTCAATCTTAGTGCTAACCCAACTAAGAAAGGGATACCTTACAGGTACATGATACAAGACACTTAACCAACCTAAAGAAATCAGAAAATAACTCTAGGCTTTTCTCTCAAGTGTATCACTCAGCCTTTTTTCACTCATGACTTTTACTTGAGCTTTCTCACAATGCCTTTTCTCACAAGAAATTACAGAAAGATAAACATAGAAAAATACATCACAATCTATAAAGCATGAAGGAGATTGACTTCATCAACAGCCTCTTCGCTATGTGCAAAATCATATTTGCAAACCTCAGATATAGTTCTTCAGTATTGGTGGAATGCTTCTTTGAAAGAAAGAATTATCCAAGTAGAGAAACTTCTTTGTAGAACACAACTCACCAAACTCTGGTTTTCTCTCCTTGGTTCTGAATGAGCAGAAAGCTTCTTTTTATCTCCTTGCATGTTCCTTGGTTGCTCACCCTAGGTCAACTTCTTGAGTATTGAGCTTCTCTAACCCAGCCGTTCACTTTTTCTCACTAAGCATCAGAGTGAAAACTTTGCTTCTGACTTCTCTATCTTGACCGAAAGCCATAATACAACAACCACAAAAGTCTTCCAATGGTCAACCGAATCTGAACCATTGAGAAGCTACTTGGTCCTCAAGAATCACTTGTGACCGTAAATACACAACAGATTAAGCCAGAGAACAACTTTCCCTTGTATGCCATTTTCGGACTTGAAAGAGTTGGGAAGAAGAGAAGAAGATCTCATGCATGTAAAAGAAAATGAGTTACCTTTAACCTAAGCTTGATTTGGTTTGAAATGGTTGAATAGACTTCTGAGTTTCAAGCTAGGACTTTCTCTTTCTTGCTTCTTTGATGATCACCTTAGTGAAGAAGCTTTCTCTTTCTCTTTCTCACTTTTCTGAGTTTGTGATTTGACATGGTCAGAGAGGAGAGGAACATTGCTTGTGATGTGAGATCAAGTTTGGAGGGAATTGAAATCAACTCAGGTTTGGATCAGACATCCATTAAGCAACCCGTTTGATTTTGGCTTTGTTTCTTTTGGGCTTTGTTTGTTTAACCAGCCCAATAGTCTTGTTTTATTTTCCATTCTATTTGGGCTATAATTCAAATTTTGGCCTACAACATTTTATAAATAATTAGTAATATACAATTAAAATTAATCAACACTAATTATTTATTTTGCCAAAAATAATGTTTGTCATCACTAATTAATTTAGTTAATTTCTTAACTCAACATTCTCTTACCCTTTATTTTTGTGTGGGTTACACTATTGTTTTCAATATTAATATTAATTCTTTATAATAAGTATAAATTTAATTAAAAACTAATTTCTTCTCTTCTCCTTTCATACTCATCACTCATTCTTATATTCATTATATAAATTAACATTCACTTCACACATTTTTTTATCTCCTCTCACATAATCTCGTACCTCTTTCTCTTTTTTCTTCTCAATTCTTGCTAATGTTTTGCACAACTAGAATTTGGGTGATAACTATAGTTTTTTTTTTTAATTTGCCAAATGTATGTATTAGGTGATTGTGTGATTGTATTAACCTATTCATTAATTTTTCTATTTTTTTATGTAATTATATTCATGAGTTATGCATTGTCTTTGTCACCTATATATCACTTCTTTTTCCTTTCAACAATTTATATTTTTTTTAATATCATTTAGTTGTAATAATATCGTTGAAAATACATATTTTCATGATTCATGAAAAATAAAATTAAAAAATTAGATATCGTTT
This sequence comes from Arachis duranensis, assembly GCF_000817695.3. Taxonomy (NCBI): domain Eukaryota; kingdom Viridiplantae; phylum Streptophyta; class Magnoliopsida; order Fabales; family Fabaceae; genus Arachis; species Arachis duranensis. The sequence goes on from NC_029776.3 coordinate 84,588,343, forward strand.
TTAATTATCAAAACTTTAATAATATTCATACTTGTATTTTATCTAATAGTTTTATCATTGTACTATAGTATTTAAATATAAACTAAAAAAATAAAAAAAACAAAATTAACTATTTAAAAAATAAAAAATAAAAATAATTATATGAAATCTGTTAAATAAACTTCAATTGAATTTTTTTATTACTTATTATAATATATTAAAAGAGAGCACAAGGTAATTTCACAATCATTCTTAAACATTTGATTTCACTCTATGCTACCACATAAGATTTTTTTTTTCTAGGTGGCATAATCATCTATCTTGCATTATGGTACTTTTATCTCATCATAATAACCTATCTTTTTATAATATTATAAGATTTGTTCTTAATCTTAACTTTTCATATTTTTTTACCTTTTTTTTTACGTAGGTTATATTATTACTTTCAATATTAATATTAATTCTTTTTAATAGGTATAAATTTAATTAAAATCTAATTTCTTCTTTTTCCTTTCATACTCATGATTCATTCTTATATTTACTATATAAATTAATATCCACTTCACACATTTTCTTTATCTCCTGTCACATAATTTCATACCTCTTTTTCCTTTTTCCTCTCCTTTCTTGTTAATTTTTTGCACAACTAGAATTTGGTTGATGACCATAGACTTTTTTTTAAAAATTTGCCAAACGTATGTGTTAGGTAATTATATGATTGTATTCATTAATTTTTCTATTTCTTTGTGTAATTGTATTCATAAATTATATAGTATTTTTGTCGTCTATATATCACTTCTTTTTTCTTTCAACAATTTATATTTTTTAATATCATTTAGTTATAACAATATTATTGAAAAGACATGTTATCATGATTCATGAAAAATAAAATTAAAAAATTAAATATCGTTTTTTATTATCAAAACTTTAATAATATTCATACTTGTATTTTATCTAATAGTTTCGTCACTGTACCATAATATTTAAATATAACCTAAAAAAATAAAAATAAAAACAAAAGTAAACTATTTAAAAAATAAAAAAATAATGATATAAAATGAGATAAATAAACTTTAATCGAATGTTTTTATTACTTATAGTCTGATTGATGTATAATTTTTTATAATTATTAAATTTTAAATTATTTTTTTATTTTAAATTGTCATTTATCATCAACCATTATAAAATTTAAATTAATAGTTATAAGCTACTAGACAAATTTTTAAACTTTTTAATCAATTAAATTTAATTCATATTATTATTTAATTAAATTACAAAATAACGGTTAAGCACAATTATTATCTATATTAAAACAGTATATTTTTTCTTTGTATATCTTTTTTGTTGAATAATAATATTAAATCATATATAAATTGTCAAATTAAATAAATATATTGTAGAATATTTTTTACAAATTAACTTCTAAATTTAATATTAATTTACATATTATATAATATATTCCTAAGCAATATTAGTATTTTAAATTTATACTATATAATATAATTAATTAGCTATTCGCGCATCGCGCAATGCAAGTCTTAATCTAGTTTATTTGTTAATGGTGACATAAGTAGTGTGAGGAGGGAAATCTCCTAATCACTTATATCAACATTGAACTTCAACAAAATAAGTATAGCCAATATTGTAGAAACTGATATGAAAAATGACAAACTCATTTTTGGCACAACATGTGAAATTTGTGCAAGAATTTTTACTTTTTTCCTTTATATACGGTTGGTATAATTGAATGGTCAAATGTTTCCTTGCTCAATTACTACATCTACTTAAAAAGGTAAAAAGGGAAGAAGACTTTGAGCCTAGTATATCATGACTATATAACTTTAAAGAAAACATATAAGAATAGAACATTGAAGGTAAAAAATGAAACTATAAAGAATAAACATAAAATCGGTTTATAAACCACTGCGCATCTATTTACCAACCAAAACAAGGGAAAGACACAGCAATTTGCAGATCATGGCTCCAATCAACGACAGTTAGAGGTAAGTTTTGGTAATAGCCTCTTCAAGTTCTTGGAAGTCCCAAGCATCATCTGCTGAATATTGCCCTGAAGAAAAGTGAGGAGAACAGTGCTGAATTCAGCAACAGCTTTACACAACTAACAACACATTTACTGCTTTGGAAGATCAGAGACACTCACCAATTGAATCTCTTCGCAGAGCAGTTAAATGGGCGCAACTGCAAAATTGCAGCAAATAATGATTCTTCTTAGTATTGGTAACTAGGCAAATATCAAATCATAAACTTCTCATACAAGTAACATGCCGAGTTACATAAACAGATAAACAACAAAATTATAACGTAGCGTTGACAAATTTTCTACATATTATGTCGCTGAAGATATAAGGAACATTTTTTTTAATAAAGAATAACTACCTGCCAACAGCCTTCCCAAAATCCGCGCACAATGACCGAATGTATGTCCCTTTAGAACACGTCACTCTAAAAATCAAATTTTGTCTGGAAAAATATAACACAGTGTATCAAATGATGATAAAGAGAAAAGAACAAATCAAAAACTCTAAATGATTACCATTGTAGAAGGCCCTACGATGGTAAAAACCATAAAAGCTTTCATTTGGACAGTGATATTACTATTTGCTACTATTATGATTACAATTCAGCAAATAATTGGTTAGGTGCAATGTCTCCGAACTTTGTGTTTAATGTTTGAAGCTAATATATTAGCAATAATGATTGATTTTGGTATTCCGTGATCAATTTCAAGTTTTAAACAATTGTCAATGGTCAACAGAATTATCAATTCTAGAGAGAAAAGTTTAAGACATGGCTGGGAGGCTTCGCATCCCAAGTTACCTGTCATCCAAGCTGCGCTCTATGTCAAACTGGAGTATTGAGATTCGTCTAGGTGAAAGTTCAACGTTTTCTCCTCTCCTCGCCTTGTCGTACATCCTTTCACCCCCAACCTATCATGAATGAGAAAAAATGTGTAAGCAAGTGGACCAGTTGCCTCAAAATAAGTAACATAAAGTACTGCGTATTGGAGGGGAAAAAGTTGGATGAAATTGCATAACGTGAACTGTTTCGGAAACAAAGGATAATACTTGCTGATAATATAATTGAAATTACTATTTAATACCAATATTTAAATCGACAAAGAGTCTCTATTCGTATCATGTTTCCAATAAGTTAATAAGCCTAGCACCTTCGAATATTTTAACACCTTTCGCATTAAGCAAACCATCTGATCTCAAAACATAAAGTTATGTGTGTTTCTCTTTATGTCCTCATCTTTGATGTGTTCCCATGGCTCACGCTGAATGACCTAAATAAATACACTGATTATACCATTTTCACTATCTTGAACATTTTTAAATCCCCAAGTATTACAATATGCAGCTGGATGCTCAGTTCAAAGCCGTGGTTCTAGTGTTTTAATTGGAGAAGAGTTACTTAATTTGCTTCTGGGACTTGAAAATTAATCAGACCCTAAATATGATTACAATATCCAGCTCTATTCCCCATTCAAAGTTGTCATGTTAGAGGAAACTTCATGAAGAATTACTTAATTAACTTCTGATATTGATGACCTATAGTTTATCTATTTTTGGTTTCTTAAACTTCAAAATAACAATAACAATTTGACAAACTCACTGGTGAATCAGCATCCCATGTTGAAGTAGCCTCCCCTAGACGGAAGACCCCACTATAACCCTTGATCATCCCTTGATATCTGAAACAGAAAAGTTCAAGATTTACAACTGAAAAGGAAAGTTGTAGTATTGTGAAACAATCAACATCGACTGGTACTCAGATTGAAAAAAATTTCTACTTGATTTTTATTATTTTATTACCTGTCTACCAGTTTTGTTGCTTTTCCAACACAAACAATCAATAAACCAGTAGCCATGGGATCAAGTGTTCCAGCATGGCCTACCTGTAAATTAGACGGCAGGCCCAAACCCAAAAGAATAAATAAATAAATAAGAGAAAGAACACAAAAGTCTGCATGATAAAGTTAACTTAATATAAATTTAAATGTGAAGTAACTAAAAACTAACCTTTTTTACTTTAACAACGCGGCGCAGCTTACCACAAACTGTGAATGAGGTCCAGCCTACCACAAATTTTACATGGCAATTTATTTTCATCAGAGATAAAAATATAAACCTTGACACTTAAACTTTCAAATCATTCCAAATTTACTATATTCAACAAAACATTGTGCACTCTGGCCTTTGGCCCCGTTTCATAAAGAATCAAAGAATTGCACACTCACGACTTAAGAGTAGCAGAGGTGTCTACCAAGTCATGACAACACCAAGGCGTGACTGATGCAACAGTAGTCATGCAGTATGTACATAAGGCAACCTTTTCATCAAGTCATGCAATGAATAGTTTTCTAGATTTGCATTGAATGTAACAACCACATGAAAAAGCAATTTTGATTCTCAGGTTTTCAACAGGGAAGAAACTATCCTTTTGACTTCAAACGGGGAATCAAGCTGATGCCATGCAAGCAAAATTCTTACTAAGCTAAAATATACACTTAAATATAATATACAATCGTTAGTTACTCTTTCTGGTATCTAGTTAGATGATTAACTCATATATATGAAGTCTGCTGGCTTAAATGAATGAAATCAAATCAGAATTCAGATCATTCTTTCCAAATTCTTCCATTCCATTTCCTTCCTCTAAGTTCTCAAAATCTTCAAGACATCAACTATTGTGTTAAAAATATAAAAAGGACATCCACAACAAAGCTAATAAGTTCAGTTACGAATGCAGTTCATTGCAGAGACTTTTTTTTTCTTCTTGTGAGAATATGTCACGCTAACTCACCCTTTGGTTTGTTAATAAAAACCACAGTGCCATGTGGACTGTCCCATACCGGGGGGAGTCCAGTCCTCCTCGATGAAAGAAAAGGCTCTGCATTGATACTACTAACTTCACCATCCTTTTTGTCAACTCTCTTCAAGCCCTTGAAGAATTCCTCGACCTTCTTCTCCCTAAGATCCTTCACCAAGTCCCCATCACCCTTCTTTTCCTCTTCCCTCTTCTCATCAAAAAAGACCAACTTGTTATCACCCTTATCATCCTTCTTCTCCTCCCTAACACCAGCAGTCTTCCTACCCTTCCCCTTGCTCCTCACACCACCATCTACATTTTCATTTTCATTTAAATTTGCATTTGCATTCGCATTCAAATTCGACTCTCCCGGTTTGAGAAATGCCTTGTCAAGGCATTGATTAGGGAAGTACTTCTTCTCCAACTGATACACCATCTTGTAGTGCTTCTCCTTCTCCCAAGGGTAAGCAAAAGCATCATAAAAATACAACTCTTCTTCTCTACGGTGCAGAGTTGGAAGCTCCACCACCTCAGGCTTCAGCTCCACAAACTTCTCCTCGTTCCGTAACCGTGCCTCTTCTTCCTCGGAATCTGACCCGTACATCCTCTTCCTTCTCTTGTTGTAGTACTTCCTCTTGGCCTTGTCAAGTTCCAAATTTGACGAACTGGGTTGACCAGAATCGGAGTCAAAGCTCAATTTCCGGTCGACCCAGCTGTCAAGGCGAAGCTCCGAAGTCGGTTCTTGTTCCTCAGGTTCGTCTGGTTCGTGGGGTTCAGAGAGAGCTTGTGCGGCATTTCGTCGAACACGTGGTGGGTGTTTTTGAACGGGGCGATTTATGATGAGTTCGTATTGAAGAGGGTATGGGGTGGGATTGGTAGAGAGGGATTTGTGGAATGGGGAGAGAGAGAAGGGGTGATGGTGATGAAGAGGGAGAGGGAGGAGTGTCGTGGAGGGGATGAAGAGACGGTGAGAATGGGAATGGAGGAGTAGGAGGGAAAGGTGGTGGGTTAGAGAGAATGATTTCGCCATTGAAGTAGAAAGAAGCGAGGTGGTGAAGAAGAAGAAGATGATGATGATGATGCTAATTGCTACCTCCTCTCACTGAGTGACAAGTGAAGCCGTGAAGGTGAAAGCAGAGGGGACTGGTGAAATGCTAGTGTTCGTGTTTATTAAGGTTGAGAAATTCTTGGTACATGAAAATCAAACATATAGAGCTGTCTAACATTTTTGAACTTCTGCTTAGCCTTATTGCTTAACAGTTACAACTCCCAAATTTGATTTACCTGAATTACAAGAGGAAATAGTTGGAGTAATAATGAAGTGATGATGAAACAGTAACTAACAAAAGGAGAATAGAAAAGGTATATTGTTAATTATTTTATATAAAAAAACATTAAATGCTTTTGGTATATAATATTTTTGTACTGAAAATATAGAAACATTTTAAAGATAAAAATAAAAAATAATGCACAAATGAAAAAGGATAAAACCTTTGCTTATAAATAACAAAAGAGAGAGAAAATAGAGTAAGAACTTGAAATCGAAGAGAGAGAAAGAGCGTGAAAACTCGAAATCCCGCGCTCTCACAGTATCCCACTCACTCCTTCCAATTTTTGAATCCCCCAAATTTTCCCTCTTTTCTACTTTCTCTTCGTTCCCATGGAAGAAGATGACGAATGGGAGCTTTGTAACGACGATGGATTCGTCTACAAGCGCAAACGCCGCCGTATAGATCCGTCGTCGACGGCAGTGGAGAATGCAGAGGCAGCGGCGGCGGCGGAGAATGAGAACCGGCGAAGGGAGAGGAAGAAGCGAACGCTGCTGAAGCTGAAAACGAAGTACGAGAATGAGATCCGCGAGTGGGACACATTGTCGAACACCTTGCGTGCAATGCAAAACGCAGCGTTGCAGCAACAGCAACAACGGCAACAAGAACAACGCGCTTCGGAGGAGCAAACGCGAGACCCATCTTCGCTCCCTTCCACTTCTTCGACGGATTCCGTTGGTGGGTCCTTGCTTGATGAGCTTCTCTTGCAGGTAACATATTTGAAAATTGGGTCTTGTAATTTCGGCATTGCTATAATGTTTTCTTCGTTTTGGTGTCAAATTCTAACGGGGGAAAATAAAAGCCCACTATTCTTTCACCAGAAAGATTGTAAATTCTATGAATTAAACTGATATTAAAGTGAATAGTTCTCCCAATTTTGTAGCTCTTGCTCTCAAATCAGCTTCGTTATCAGGAAGCTTGGTCTAAACCTAATTGCCCTAATTTGGTGCTTCTGGAAGAGGGCATTTAGTCTTTTAATCAAGCTAGTTGCAATAATAACTTTGCTCTTCTTAGCATAAGTGTGTGTAGAGAATTCATCAAGGAGTTAAATGTTGTTCTGACAATTGTTAAGAATCTGTTCCAGGTTTTTCAAGTTTCAAAATTAATGTTATAAGAGCTTTTTATCTTGTGGTAGGTCAAAGTCAGCACAAATTAGATTAATAGTAGTGCATTAGAATTAATATTTAGAATAACAAGTGTTTTAGATCATGGGTATTTGTAGGCTTTACTTCATATAATAATTTGTAGAACTGGTTAAACATGCAGGTGGAAACCCAGGAAGCTATAATCCAAGACATTTCAAATTTATGTAACGTAGCAGAATCAGTGTGCTTTAAGCGAGAAGAACAGTTTAAAAAATCTCTGTTTGATCTTCCCATATGGGCTTCTCCAGTTGAGCTCATGCAAGCATTGTGTGATGAATGAATTAGGTTCTTTCTTTTTGTGAATTAATGTTATTCTTTTCTGGGGCGATGGATGCGTAAGTGAACAAAGATATATACAGAGAACAACCCTTGATGTCATGTACAACTATGCAGATTGGTAAATATTTCTTAGACGTGTTAGATTTAAGGGAATCAAGGTTTTGGCTGGAATTATGAAATTGGAACGACCAAGATAGAGAGAACCCCTGATTTCCTCGAAATTGTGGAAGGCAAGCTTCTCTGAAGTATTCAGTGAAGCACAAAGATTGAATTCTGTAGTTACTGTATATTAGTATATTCATTTAAGTTTTAGAATCTAATGAGTTGTTGGGAGTTTTTCACTGGTTTTGTTTAGAAAATTGTGACATTTTTTATAAAAAGAAAATTGAAGTAGGGAGTGAATGACTTTTCTATAGGATCATGAATTTAAGATTCTCTAAAGTGAGTAAGTTGGTAAAGTGGGAGATTTAAATTCTTCACTTTAGAGGATTTAAATTCTTTTCTTTAAGATGTCTTGTATTGTAAGGTGTCATCAATTCAGCGTAGGAGACCCCTGTTCAAGTGTAGGAAATCCTTACTATCTTTCTAAATTCTGTTTTACATTTCACTCATCGTAATTTTTTGGTGCATTTTTAGATTATTTCAGCTAAATAGTATCTAGGATCAAATAAAAATGCATCAAAATGTAAGATAAAATAGAAAATCAATGTCTATTCGGCAAATTACACTATTACGGACATTCATGACTGTTCCTAGGATACAAATGAATTCAAAAGTTAAAAAATTAAAGAGAAATGTTATATACATCATTTTTTGTATATATATTTAAATGATCAATAAGAAGTAAGAAAAGCTGAAAATTGTGTTTCCTTTCCAATAAAAGTAAAGTTAATAGTAGTGTATCAAAAAAATAGTGCAAATATAATTTCTTTTTTCTAAATTAGCATCCAGTCTTTTATTGTATAAATTAGTTATTTATGCAAAACAAATAAGATTGTGCAGAAACATTGTTTGAACGTCCAAAGGAAATGTACCAAAAAGAAAGACTCTCTAGAATTCAACAAATTCAACTGAATTAATATTGATTATTCTTAAATACAGTAACAAATCATTGGAAATTCTATTTCGTCTCTTAATGAAAAGACATTTTTTCTTCATGAAGAGTATAATGGATTACATCATTTATAAGGTTTTCAAGTCAATGTCATTAAGACGGGAAGGAACAAGTTCAATTGGTTGTAACACAAATCCTGCTTGATTACATTCTTCTTGCAGCTGTTTTACCTGAGAATCCCCATGGGGACAATATACGACAACAGCTCCTCCACTACCTGTAAATTTTGATGCAGCTCCAACTTTTCTAGCTACCTCTACCATTTTGATGTTTAAATCACCAAGGGCAGCATCTCCAAACATTGACCTATACAATATCCCATGAGTACAGAACATGTATAATTTAGAGGATTTAGCTATTTTGTGTTCTAACGACATATTTTAAGAGTATAATAATAGAAACTTTTTAAGCTTTTAATGTATTCAATGCATTCGAAATGTAAACAAATTTATCTTTCAATATCTTTTAATAAAATATTTCTTTTTATGGTATTCTTAAAGTGTGCTCGTAGGCTACATGTAAGCAAGACCCTAATTTAGATTAAGTTAATTGTATTGGTAAACCACAGTAGTGTTTAGTAGGCCTGCAAGATGAAGAGCTTAGTCTAAATGCTAATCATGGTTTGGTGGTTTTGAAAATGAGAGCTTGTCAAAATAAATATTAACTTACTATCAATATTTAAACTGAAGCTTGTAAGTTAAAACAATCATATGTAAGTTTCAAAACTGATTTTTTTGTAACTGCTATCAGTCATAGATAAATTCATCTATCTTAGATGACAAAGATAAATTGAGTTACCTTCGCAGGTCAAAATTCCTATTCATGAGTGCTGCAAATTTAGAATAGTCCTTTTCTTCTAATGCCTTTCTTCCTTCTTTTGCTAAATTTGCAACTTCTTTCATTGATGATACAATGAACTCTTCACCATTTAGCCACCTTTGCCTTACTTGACTATGAACCTACATGTTAATGTAGCTTAAAATTTATAAATGAAAAGAAAATCATGAGACAAGTTCTGAAGTGGAAAGTCCTTTTTCTATTACAAGATTTGTAAGAGTATGGCTTTTATAATGTTGCCACCCAACTTAATTATCTTTTATATAGTATATATATAGATCAATCCAATGCTAACTAATTGGTAATCCTCTTGTAAGGACTCTTCTTTGCCAAAGAGATTAAGGGATGTGATTAGTAGCCGGAGGCAGGGAACATAATAAAGTAATAGCAGACGATTAAATCATTCCATGTGACTAACCTTCCCAGAATCACTAGGATTCTCAGCATAGATTAGATGCAAAGGTGGGAGGAGATTCACATCCAAAGGCTCATAAACTCCATGCCCCAGTTTATCCATGTTTTCCTTGCTGAAATCCTATAAAAGCACCCAAACAAAGTCAAATGACTTATTAGCATTCATTCATCATTCACCTCTGAAATATATCGTTTGATAGAAATTACAAGAAAACATACCATGTAAACTAGGCCCCCATAGACTTGTGCAACACGATCCTGAAGACCAGCAACTATGCCTAGCTCATTCTCTGCCGCGAGGACAAGGCCAGGCCTCACCTCAACCTTGATTAGATGACGGACATCATAGAAATCAAGAAGGCAGTTTAAGGCAGCACAGACGATCGCACTAGAACCTGAAAGTCCTGTCTGAAAGGTCAAATTTACAATAAGCAACAATGATTCAGCAAAATGAGAAATTACGGAAAAAAAAAAATATATTAAAATTAAAGCAAAAGAAAATAATAAAGATCAGGATAAGACAACGGATAACACCGCAATGATAATTATAATCATAAAAAAAATCCTCCTAATTTCAACGGACTGCAATTGAGATCGAGATCAGTATGCAAACAGTTCAAATGAAATACTTCAAATAGATTACTACGGAGAAAAAGCTCAGCTCAAGCGGCAAGTAAGAATGTAGACATAGATTTTGGTAACCATTACTATTAATGGAAATAATATATCAATAATATTTCTATAATTAAGTATAGATACAGTATTCAAGGAGTACTCTCGTGTATATTTATTACTAGGATAGGAAATTATGCATTCTAATTTATTAGGATCGTAAATTATGCCTTTTAAGATAAGAAAGATTCGATATAGTTTCATATCAAAAGATGTATATACATATGTTCATGACTAATGGGAAAACAGGTTAAAACAACTTATTTTCTACAATTACCATTAGGAGTTAGAACAAATGTTAAAAGATTACAAAATTATTCTAAAGTTTTTAGAAAATAATACAATGCATTATATTATAGTCACTAGAACCCTAATAAAAATCAAATTTCTATCTGATGCTTTTCATGTTTGAAATTTGAATTCTCAATTAACATAAAACGTTTAAATCGAAAAACAATAATCCAATCCCTCAGTGCAACACAATCATCATCATCATCATCATCATCATCATCATCATCATCATCATCAATGTTTAATTAAACAACGCGGTAACGCAATTGCAATATCTTCCAAGTTTCAACAAAATCGAGAATAATGGAGATTAGAGCAAGCAAGCTAGTACCTGACGAGGTATATCAGTATCATAAGAGAGAGTGAAATTCTTCTCAGCGAGAGTAATGGCATTCTCCTTGCAGTAATTGTGGAAAACCTTGCAAATCGCCATAAGCAACCGTACTCCACCATAGTAACCTTCATTATTCAACCTATTCACCTGCACATGCACATGCAAATCAGAATCAGAAACAGAATCAGGATGAGATCGGATCTGATCCAATGAGATCAGAAAAAAAAAGAAAGGCGATAGATCTGACCGACCAATTGAGGAAGAGAGGTGAAGCGGACAAAATCGTGAATAGGATGCGGCTGAATTAAGAGGTCGTTGGAAGGGTGCAGGGTGACGGTGGCGGAGAAGTTGGCGAGGCTGAGAGAGATTGTGTTGCCGTAATACACGTCGCTTGGGTTGCCGAGAAGCCCCACGCGCGCGTAAGCCTTGTGCTTTATAACACCCTCGCCTTCCATTGCTATTTCCTCTCTTTCTTTCTTTCTTTCTTCGTTTTTTTCCAAATTGCTTTATATAAATTACTGAGTTTCTGCAATCATCTTTGTTTGTTTGTTTTGCTTACACACTATAAATGGAAAGCTGAGGTGGCATGGATTGCATTGCAATTTGCAAGTGCTAACTATATTTAGTTAACTAATAGTTTATTTGATTTTATTTTTGTGTGAAGATATTTATATAATTATTGAAAAGTACATATAAAAAATTAAAGTAAAATTTAATATTTAGAATTTTTATTTCTCTTAATTTTTTATTATTCAAACATTCATATGAAAATAACGAAAAAAATATTCAGTTTGGTCTTAAAATTACATTTGAGTCTCAATTTAATTTTTAAAATTTTAATTATCTCAATTTAATTCTTAAAATTTTTAAATTTTAATTACGTTAGTTTATTACAGAATTAATTAAAAAATTTAAAAATTAAATTAAGACAATTAAAATTTTAAAAATTAAATTAAAGTTTAAATATAATTTTAAAGACCAAATTAAATATTTTTTCANAAATAAAATATCTCATATTTTTAACTAAGTATTAAAAAAGAATTAATTTCTAATTTTTTAAAATATATCTTCACATATTTAGTACATATTTTAGAAATGAAGGTATATATTTATTTTTTAGAATATATAACAACACTAAATCAAAAAAAGTTCACTCAGTCTGGTAAGGCAGATTATTCCATGGTGATTAATGAGCACCTGAATTTTACTGTTCTAAAACTCCCAAATTAAACGGCAGCAACCCTAATTATAATGATAAAAAAATTGTTATTTGTTCTTTAACTTTCAGTATTTATTCAGTTTTTTTTAATTTATTATTATTTAATTTAAATATATTTTTTTAT
>NC_029776.3:84601231-84617593 GCF_000817695.3 Arachis duranensis
TATACTTAAAACTTTTTTAATATTTTATATTTTAATATAAAATTTATATCTAAACACGGAGGAACCTGAAGCATCATATGGTTCAGAATAAGAATTGGGTAAACCACTTTAAAGTCAATTTAAAAGATGTGATTGATTCCAAAGTAGTGCCAACTCACAGTGTTGTATTTTCATTTAAAGATAAGATGATATTTTATGATATGACCAGCCACTGAAAATATATTAGCAATTTATAATTAGACTAATTTTTTTGAATTGTAGTAATGTGTATAATTAATTACTATAATTGTTAGAGTAGTTTTTTTTATTATACGGTATAAAATTATGTAATTTTAAAACTATTTGGTTTTCTATTAAAATGTTAGTTTTTATTTAATAATTATATACTTTGAAGTATCATATCAGAATTTGAAAATAAGGTGAAGAACAGAAAAAAAGGAGAGAGAAAAAGAAGAAAGCCAATCTGAGATATTTTGTGAAGTGAAGAAAATGAATTTTACCTAGCCTTCTTCTACAGCTGTCATTGATATATATAATTAGAGATGTAACAGTCTTAGCTAACTAACAGAGTAACTAACTACTTCTAGAGTCTTCTATTTGTAACTGACTTCCTAGCTATCACTCAATTGCAGCTTGCTTGGCTTTACTGCTTACATCAACCCTACTACTTTATTCCTTAGGATTTTCTTTGAGCACTCGTTGTGTAACTCTGAGTTTGGATCTGAATTTGAGGAAGTTGAGACTGGAGGTGGATTTGGTGAAACTATCAGCTATTTAGTATTGAGAGGAGATGTGCAGTATATTAACCTTCTTTTGTGCTACATGATCTCTTACAAAGTAGAGGTCAAGTTCAAAATGTTTGCTCTTGCTATGCAAAATTAGATTTACAGCCATTAGGACTGCACTTTGGTTGTCACAGTAGAGATTTGGTGTGGTGGAGCATGGGATTTTCATTTCACTCATCAAATTTTAGAACCAGAGAATTTCAGTCAAGCCTGCAGCCAGCCCTCGATACTCTGTCTCTCTGGAGCTTCTTGAGACTGCATTTTGTTTTCTTCTTGACCATGAGACTAGGTTTGGACCTAGGAAGACACAAAATTCACTGGTAGATTTTCTGTCATCAATGTCACTGCCCCAATCTGAATCACTGAAGCCATAGATTCGACATTCATTAGTTCTTTGAAACCTTAGGCCATAGTCTATTGTTCCTGCCAGGTATCGTAGGATACGCTTAACTGCTTTCCAGTGGCTTTCCAAAGGGGTGTGCATAAACTGAGAGACTTTGTTCACGACAAAAGTGATTTTGGGTCTGGTGATTGTGGCATATTGGAGGCCACCGACTATGGATCTGTACAGCGTTGGGTTGTGGTGAAGATCCTCACCATGAGCTGATAGCTTGAGATTGGAAACCATGGGTGTTGGTACGGCATTGGCATCGCACATTCTCGCTTTGGTAAGGAGGTCCTTGATGTACTTGGTTTGGCATAGGAGTATGTCATTATCATTGAATTTCACAGTTTCAATGCCCAGGAAGTAGCTCATTTCTCCCAAATCCTTGAGTGCAAACACCATATTCAGGTGCACAATTAGGTCAGAGATTTCAACCTGGGATGACCCAATAACCAGAATGTCGTCCACATACACCAAAACGTAGAGGATAGAGGAGTGCGAGAATCTAGTGAAGAGTGAGGTATCCGATTTGGTGTTAGTGAAGCCAAATTGATTGAGGAATTCCTTCAGTTTGGTGAACCACGCACGGGGGGCTTGCTTCAGGCCATATAGGTATCTCTGGAGCTTACAGACATGATGGGGTTGAGCAAGAGAGATGAATCATTTGGGTTGGGACATGAAAACGGTCTCCTGTAAGTCGCCATTTAGAAAAGAATTATTGAAGTCGAACTGTCGAATGGGCCACCCCTTGGAGAGTGCTAGGCTGAGCATGACCCGGACTGTGGGCGGACGGACAACGGGACTGAACACTTGGTCATAGTTGACCCCTTCTCGCTGGTGGAAGCCCTTTGCAACGAGTCGGGCCTTGTATTTTTGAATGGTGCCATATGGGTGCTTCTTAATCCGGATCACCCACTTGGAGCCAATCACTGGTGCAGTGTGTGGTGGGGGTTTGGGAACGAGTTGCCAGCTGCTATTGTGCATCAGAGCGTTATACTCCTCTTGTATAGCTTGCTTCCAGTGGGGAGTGGCTAGAGCTTGTTGAATAGATTGAGGCAAGGAATGGGTGAGGTCATCAGTGAGACTAGAGGCAGGGGTGGCGAGCACTGCTGCATATGTTTTGGGTTTGAGGCTTCCTATTTTGCTGCGAGTCTGCATCAGATAATGGTTAACGGTAGTAAGCAGAGGAGGGGGAGTGGCAGTACAATCTCAGTGCAGGCAGGCTGGAGAGCACCTGAAGAAGCAAAGGAGATACTAGCAGAGGTGTTAGTAGCAGCAGTGTTAGAAACAGAATTATCAGGCAAAGAGACAGGTAAAGCAGATAATGATTCATGTATTATGTTAATTATATTGGAGGTATCATGTGATGAATGCAAAGGTAAAGGAGGGCTGGGGGGTTGGGGTGAGATGGGCAGGGGAGGTTGTGGTATAGTATGAGTTGGTAGTGGTGCTGGAGTGCCAGCTAGGGGTAGATAGACCAGGGGTATGGAGGTTTGGGTTGAAGGGGAAGCTGGGTTGGGGTTGATTTGAGAGGGGAAGAGTTGGTTATAGAGAAACTCATGTTCATTGAAGATGACATCCCTTGAAGTGAATTCTTTGCCAGTTGGAGAAAGACAGATATATCCTTTGTGGTTTGGGGCATAGCCAAGAAAGATACATTTTTAGGATCTATGGCTGAATTTAGTTTGGTTGTAGGGTCTTAGGAGAGGATAACAGGTACATCCAAAAGGTTTAAGAAAGCTGTAGTCATGTTTAGTTTTGGTGAGAGCTTTATAGGGAGAGATGTTATTCAACTTTGGATTTGGTAGTAAATTGATGAGGTAGGTGGCTGAGAGGGATGCTTCACCCCAAAAGGTTAAGGGAAGGATTGCTTGGGCTAAGAGAGTTAGGGTAGTTTCTGTGATAAGTCTGTGCTTTCTTTCTACTTTCCTATTTTGTTGGTGGGAGTAGGGGCAGGTGAGTCTGTGTTGGATGCCATTGGTTTCAAGGTATTGGGTGAAGGCTGTGGAGAGGTATTCCTTTCCATTGTCAGTTTGCAAGGCTTTTATCTTCAGTCCTGTTTTGAGTTTCATTGTTGCCTTGTACTTTTGAAATGCATCAAAAGCTTGTCCTTTTGTCTGTAGCAAGTAAATGCTGGAGTATCTTGTACTTGCATCAATGAAGCAGATATAGTACCTGCAGCCAGTTCTACTATACACAGGTGCAGGTCCCCAAAGGTCAGAGAAGATTAGATCTAAAGATGCATAGCTGGTGTGTGAATCAAAATGAGGTAATTGATGAATTTTGCTAATGTAACAAGCATGACACAATGAGGGTTCAAAGATATTTTTATTGCTAGAAATATTGTCAGTGACATTGCACTGTTTCATTACAATAGAGGTGACTTTTTTAGATGGGTGGCCCAACTTTCTGTGCCACAATTGTGCAGTAGAACTTAAATTATTACAAGCTAATAGTACACTTGCTTCTAAGCTATTTGCATCCCTAGCTAGTTTATTTACATTTATACTATTTGGAGACATATCACTAGGAAAGTGTGAATATGTTTCTTTTCTTGCTTGTTGAACTGGACTGTGATTGGTTGATGGTTTGTCTTGTGGCTGTGTTGATTTTGGTTGTAGGTTGGTGTGGGTAATTGTGACTTTATTTTATTTTTCTGGTATAATAGATGCTGGTGTGGATGAGGATTTGAGCGGGGTAAGGAGTTTGGAATTGGTGGTTTGGAAATGTGTCATAACTGGGACGGAAGGATTAGTTGTGTGGACTGTATTAGTGTGAAGGAGAGGGTTTTCTTTTGATTCTTTTGCAAAAGTGGGTACTGATATGGATGGTGATGTGGGGGGCATGAGTAGGTAAGTTTTGGTGGCTTGTGTGGTAGAGGGATTGATTGTGTGGTTTTCTTTTGTGTGAGGGAAGGTAATTGTATTGTAGCAGGTTGGGGTACTGTGATTAATGATGCTGAGGGTTCTTGGAACAATTTGAACGCCCTCAAATTTGTATAGGCCTTTTTTAAGCAATCCTTGAAGAAGGATTTTCTTGAAGATCTGACATTTCACATTGCACAAGTAAGGCCAGAATTCAAAATACACACAGTTATCTAATGCAAACTTGGCTACACTTACTAAGTTTTTGGATATATTAGGGACATGGAGTAGGTTTTGTAATTGAAAGGTTCTATTTGATAATGATGCATGCATCAATGTACTTCCAATATGCTTAATTTTTATAACTTGGCCATTACCTCCAAAGACCTGTTCTGTACCTTCATAATTTGTTCCTGTGGTTAGGTTTCTTGGATCATATGTGACGTGATGAGAGGCTCCCGAGTCTAGGTACCATGCTGTGTCTGATACTGATAAAGGCACTGTTAGAAGGGCCTGAGGATTGGGATGAGTAGGTTGTAGTGTGGTTGGAGACTGTTGTTGCTGCTGAGGGGTGTTTGGGCTTGAGTTGTTGTGAAAGGCAAGGGATGGTGGTTGAGCTGTGTTTAGGGGTTGGAGGTGAGGGTTCATGAAGTCCTGATCGAAGCGGTGGTAGCACTGGATGACTGTGTGGCCAATCTTGCCACAGAGTTGACATTGTGGTCTACTTCCTTGCCACCATGAAGACCGTCCTCCTATGAATTGGCCGCTGCCTCTGGAGCTTCGGAAGCCACTGCCTCTGCCGTTGTAGTTGTTATAGTTTCTCCCTTGAGCTGTATTTTGAGTCTCACCACTTTGAGCAATGTTTACTTGTATTGAACCTAGCTCAGTTTTTCTGAACCTTTCAATCAACTCTTCTTGAGTCAAGAGCTGTGTTTCAAACTCGCTTTTGGTGGTGTGATCTATCCTTGCCGTCGCAACGGTGACAAACATGTTGTACTCTTCTCCAAGACCTGCCAACGCCGATTCGATATATTCTTCTCTTGAGAGAGGTGCGCCTAGTGCTTTTAGTGAATCTGCCACTTGATTGATCTTTAACATCTACTCCATTACTATTGATCCGTGCTTCTTGAGCGTTCTTAGCTGAGTCTTTAATTGTTTGATTTTTGTTTTTGTTCGCGCTGTAAAGTATTCTTCTAGTGTGGACCAGATCTGACATTCGTACTCGCATTCAAAAACTCGATTCACAAAATTTGGCTCCATAGCCGCGATGAGCCAGGCGACAAGCCACTGATCTTGAATCTCTCATTGTGTGTATTCTTGACTTTCAACTTCATTTATCAGATCTGATTCTGAACTGAACCTTGTTGGAATCTTTGCAGAATTGAGATGATCTTGAAGTTTGTTGACTTTGATGCATGCTAGGACTTGTTTCTTCCATGCTTTAAAGTTGTTCTCATTGAGCTTTGTTGCAGAGAAGGTAGCGAATGCATTTTGGTTTGGTGCGC
This sequence comes from Arachis duranensis, assembly GCF_000817695.3. Classification (NCBI taxonomy): domain Eukaryota; kingdom Viridiplantae; phylum Streptophyta; class Magnoliopsida; order Fabales; family Fabaceae; genus Arachis; species Arachis duranensis. The sequence continues at coordinate 84,606,771 of NC_029776.3, forward strand.
CTGAAGGTGTTGTGGTGGTGAATTGTGAAGCGTGTTCCATGGATCTGATGCTCTGATACCATGTGAGGTATCAGATCAGAATTTGAAGATAAGATGAAGAACAGAGAGAAAGGAGAGACAAAGAGAAGAAAGTCAATCCGAGATATTTTGTGAAGTGAAGAAAATGAATTTTGCCTAGCCTTCTTCTACAACTGTCATTGATATATATAGTTAGAGATGTAACAGTCTTAGCTAACTAACAGAGTAACTAACTACTTCTAGAATCTTTTATTTGTAACTGACTTTCTAGTTGTCACTCAATTGCATCTTGCTTGGTTTTACTGCTTATATACACATTCATATTTTATAATATATTTTAAATTTATTTTTTATGATAACCTTTTTATTTGTTTATTAGAATTCAAAATTATTAAAACTTACACATCTAAATGTATTGAAAGTTTGTGATTCAATTGATGTTAAATTTTTAAATGAAATTCGGTTTAGATATATATTTCGTATTAAAATAATATAAAGATATTTGACAATGTTAATAGTTTTGCTTAAAAGATAACATTTTGATATACATATTTTTAATCTTTTAACTGATAAATGCATCATAACTTTAAAAGATGTATCAATAATTTTTAGTCTCTAAAATGATATCATACTAATTTTAGGATTAACGATAAATAGTTATAATCTTTTAGCGAACGAATGCACAAATCAATTTAAGAGTGTATTCACATTAAGGGATTGTCGAAAATTTTTTATTAAATTGACGTGGCTTAGGAGTTATAAAAATAGTTTAGACTTGATTGATATTGATGTCATACAAAAGTATATCAAAGTTCACATTATGATATTGTATAAAACTTTATTCTTAGATAAATTTAGCATTAGAGTCTATTAAAAATTTCTATCATTACTCCATGACTTTAACTGATAAAAATATTTAGTTGATGTTTAGCATGTCTTCTCATCTGTATCGATTATTGTGTTGGACAACACATTTTGATTGTAAAGACATAGATGATTCACTACTTCTCCTCCAAGTATGAGCTTGAAAACGAATGTTTTTATTAACTTCAATTTTTCGATCTCCATAATTTTCACTAGCTTGCCAGTATTGTTAATCGTATAATGTGATGCATGTGTGTTTTAATTTTATATTTTTTATTTCATTTTTTTTATTTCACATAATAACTTAACTTAATTACTTGATTAATAAAATTTGTGTCAACAGGCCGGTAGGTTAATTGAATAACTCCGTCAAATGATTATAGAAATTAAACAACAAGATAGTTTATGGAGATACTGAACACAATAGAAGATGTTGTCAAGGTGAGAATTTATATATTAATTGTCATTTAATCTTTACTTAAAATACTTAACATATGTTGTACTCGTAAGTTGACTTAAAATGTATTTTTTGCTGTGTTGATGTAGTTTGTCTAGAATTTATACAATTAGAATAACAAACTTCTTCCTCACTTAGTTCTGGTCAATATTTGTAACAATAGAAGAATATGAAATACAATAATTCTTCTTATCTCATTTTTTTGTGACTACTTCTTATCTCATTTGAACGTATAGAGTGGTATCCTATTAATAGAATAATGAGACAGTTCAGTATATAACAAAGTATTTTGAGAATTATAAAAAATTTCAATAATATACATAACAATATCTTAACAAGTCCTAAAAATTTAAACTAGACAATAGCGCATGACAAGTGAATATTAATATAGCAAAACAGATATGATCACAAACTTAAAATTCTTAATCCAATCATTACTTATAATGCATCCGAGTTTTATAAGAATTAGTATAGAAGTTAATTTTCTCGTCCCTTACTACTAACTCAAGGCAATATTTGTGGGGACTAACTACTGCCATCAGCCACAGGCATAAGTACAACCACAACTAGATCCATAACAACAAATGCATCAACATTTGAATGTAAAAATCATTATTTCTACATATAATTAGATGAAAAAGTATGAGTAAATAATGAAAATACTAAACAATGTGAACAATAGATATATCGAATGTTTATTTTATTAGATGTGCGGATAATTATTCTAATATTAAGATTTAGGTGAATAATTTAAAGGTGTAGTGTGTTTTGATTTAATTGTTAGTTATTCATATTGTTCAAAAAAAGTTATTAGTTACCTAGTACTACTCTAATTAAATTTGTTAAAAAACTGCTAAAAAAAACTTTTAGTATTTCAATATTACAATTATAAACATATTATTAACGTTAGTAAAAATATTTTTAAAAACATATTAATTATAACTTTCAATATTTTACTCTTATTAATCACATATTATTTTTATTATACCTAAATATATTACAAAAAAATTATAGCACAAAATATAAAATTTTAATTGATCACATCAATTTTACATTAACTCTAAATATATTAAAAAACTTTTACTGTACATATTCTAACATTTTAACTAATTACAAACACTTTTTAGTTTTTTATTAAAGTATTTATTCCTAAACATATTAAAAAATTACAACATTAATTACTAATATTTTAACTAAATTAAATTTTTAAACTACATTAACATATTTTAATACAATAACAATCTCTAAACAAAACTAACTAATACTAATTAACACTAATAATAATTAAAATTAATATTAAATAAATTAATTTATATGTATAAAATAATCTAAAAATTAAATAATATATTTTTTAAATTTAGTGGGATCACAAATTATCATTTTTATTTTTACTTTTTTAATTTTGTTAATCACACTCACCATAAAAAAAGACGCAAATTTTCTCCTTTTCTATGTTAAAATTTGATGAGTAAAGATGTAAGTTAGAAAATGACTTTTTTTTTCTTTAGACTTTAGTTTTGGTTTCACTGAGTATACAAAAAGAAAATAAAAAAACAACGTTCTATGAATGTTTCCCTCCAATGCAGCTACATGTTAGAAACTTGGCATCTTTCCAATAATTCGTTCCTTTAGGAGGTTAAAGTTCTCCCAGTGCTTTGTTTTTGGAAGACGAAAATGCCCATCAAATTCTGCTTCCATTTTAACGCTGCCTTCACTTTTTTTGTGCAAACTACTAATTCACCTCTACTATTTGGATTTATTCACTGCACCCGACGATTTCAATCTCTTTTTTTTTTCTATAAATCTGAATTATACCGCAAATAAGTCATTTTTAGAAAAAACACTAACATTGAGCCAATATTTTTTAAAAAAAGGATCCGAATCTATCAATTTATCTATAAAATCATTTTAATATTGGTCGACTAATAATTTATTTAATCTAAGCTCCATTTAAGAGTCTGATCAATGAGTTGCTGCATGTACAAGGTGAGATTTGAACCCTCAACACTTGTTTAATCAACCAAGTTGATTGGTAGATAATTATTTTTTTAAACAATATGAACAATAGACTTTAAAATTAACTCAATAAAGTAAAAACACACTATACCTTTAAATTATCCACATAAATCTTAATATTAGGATAATCATTCGCACACTTAGTAAATTAAACATCCGATATATCTATTATTCACATTACTTAGTATTTTTATTGTCTACCTATACTTTTTCTTAATTAATTTATCTTATGATTAGGTAGCATCTAGCTTTTTTTTTTGGTGCAAAGCATAAACATGGAATGAGCTAAGAGAATGCGTCGTGTTTGAAATTATTTCATAACAACTGAATTTTATAATTTTTTTTTTTTTTATCATAGATAAAGAGATTTGAATTTGCGATCTCTTATAGAATATGAGAGACTATGTCATTTAGGCTGATTTTTTTATATGATTTAGTGGTATGAGTTATGCTGCGTTATGATCATTAAGGGAGTATTACACTATTATGATGGCGTTGCTTTTAGAAATTTGGGGGGAAGAAATCGGTGGGTCCGATTTCAAGCAGAGAGGAAGGAACACAAATCGGTCCCACCGATTTGTGTGAGAGAGAAATTCAGTTTAAATCAAATCGGACCCCCACAAATTTCGGATGGCCAAAAAAAAATTTTAATTTAGGAGTGCACCAATCGGACCGAGCGATTTGTGTGGCAGGCGGTCAGTCTGTCCGATTTGCCTGTTGCTGCATACATAAAATGAAAAAAAATCAGAGAAGCCTCATTTCTTCATCGCCGGTCTCAGCAACTCAGCTGATGTTCTTCCTCTTCTCTCGTTCTTCTCCTTCATTCTTGTAGAATAAATTTCAGTGAGTATGAGAATAAGCAAGTACGTATACTGATATGGATGATAGAGTTGTGTTAAAGATTTATTGTTATGGACAGATTTTGTTGCAAACATATGAAGGAGTTCAATTTGTGTGTGAAAATTTATTAGATGTTATTCCGTTCACATTGTCATTTGAGGAATTGAAAGTTGTGATTTGTGAGAAGATAGATTCTCAAAGATCTAGGAGAGTATCGTGTATTTTGTACAGGTATCCTTTATCTATGTTTGGTGGGTTCGTTCAATTTCAGACCAAGTACGTGACGGATGAAGCGAGTATGCATGAAATGTTTTCAATGTATATGGAAAATTGCCACCGAATGTCGTGCATCGAGTTGTATGTTGAGTTTGAGCAATCTGAAGCGGACCGTAACATTGAATTGGAAGATTATAATAGTGAAAGCGAGGATGAATTTGAAAGTAACTATGAGATCGTTGGTCCAGGTGAAGACGAAGATGAAGCTGGCGGCGCCATGAACGCAGATGTGGCGGAAGTTACAAATGCACTAGCAAACCCGCATCCGTTTCAGGAGCCTTCTTTCATGCGGTTGTTGGATTTGGAGGCTATGCACGCACCGGAGTTTCCGTAATATATGAATCCAAGTACGTAAAGCTAAATAGTTATATGAAACTCTTAAGTAGCAGATCAATAAGTCAGATAAGTAATATATGTGATATGTGGATAGTCATTTGTGACCATAGCATTTGATTTTTTTATTAATTAATAGTTCTTTGTTATGAATGATATTTAGTTGTTCTTTATGTAAATAGAATAGCGACAAAAAAGACTATTATGATCTTACATGGTAAAATGTGTTTATTAGTCGAGTTGTAATAAATGATTTATTACTAAGTACACAATAAATGATTTATTATTTTTTTATGTATGCAGTGCTTCCTGTTGTGGCAGATGGTGAGTTCACAGTGGGAATGGAATTCAGTTCAAGGGAGGCAGTAATCAAGGCAATGAAAGATTATACCATCCGCAGAGGTGTAGACTATCAGGTATATGAGTCGGAATCAAAGACATTCTATGCCAAATGTACAGAATATGGTAATGGTTGTGACTGGTTGATCAGGGTTACCAAAATGCAGAAGAAGTATTGTTGGGAGATAAGGAAGTACAATGGAAGTCACACTTGTACCAGGTCTACTATTTCTCAAGACCATTCGAAGTTAGATTCAAAGACAGTTGCAGAAGCAATTAAGCCGTTGGTAGAGGCTGACCCGTCTATAAAGGTGAAATTAGTCATTGCTGAAGTCTAGTCAAAGCTTAACTACACCATCAGTTATCGCAAGGCTTGGTTAGCGAAGCAGCAGGCGGTGGAATCAATTTTCGGAGGTTGGAAAGCATCATATGAAGCTTTGCCCATATGGTTTGAGGCCATGTGTCACAAGGAGCTATCAGCAGTGGTTCACTTTGAAACAATACCTGCTTATAAGGGGGATGATTTGGTTCCTGATATACGTATACTGCATAGAGTCTTCTGGAGTTATTACCCTTGTATAAGGGCCTTCAGACACTACAAGCAAGTGGTACAGGTGGACAGGACTCATTTGTATAGAAAATACAATGGTCGTTTATTGGCTTCAGTCTCACAAGATGGTAATAACAACATCGTGCCTATTGCATTCACCATAGTGGAGGGAGAGACTTCTGATGTATGGTACTTTTTCCTGAGTAACTTGCGTCAACATGTGGTGACACGTGATGGTGTGGGACTTATCTCTTATCATCACGATTCTATTAGGTCAGCTATTGAGAGAAGTAATGGGGCTTGGTCTCCTCCTAGAGCGTTCCATGTGTTTTGTATCTGACATATTGAGTCCAACTTCTTGAGGAAGTTCAAGGCACCTTACTTGCAGAAGCTTATCGTCAACATTGGTAAGTTTAAATACAATGAACTTTGAATTTATTGTAAGTATGATCAAATAGAATGGTGTTCATTGTTAACTGAATGTTTTTCATAGGATACTCGAGGACGATCAAGGAGTACCAGATGCGCTATGAACGATTAAAAGAACGGGGTGAGGCTTACACCAACTGGCTTGATCGGATCCCACGTGAGCAGTATGCTTTGCATTTGATGGTGGATACCGATGGGGTCATATGACCACCAATCTTGTGGAGTGCATCAACTCCGTCTTAAAGGGTGCACGCAATCTCCCGGTGACTTGCACAACATCATTCAACACTATACTATCTTTCAAACCCCTAAACCATGTTAATTTTATAAAGCTCCCTCTACAGTCCGTCTTCCTCGGTGCAACTCCAAATTGGTGCAAGCACTCGACTTCCAATGCCTCAAAACTACTCATGGTCGGTCCTGTAACCGAAAGACCATTTGTCGGCAGACCGAGAATTATCGCCACATCCTCCAAGGTCACGGCACACTCACCAATCGGAAAATGAAATGTGTGAGTCTCAGGCCGCCATCTCTCAATCAGAGCATTAATCATTGCTGACTGACATTGGATAACTCCAATTTGGGAAACATAATAAAATCCAGTCTCGCGTAAGTGTGACTCAACAATTTGGTTGTATGGATCCGGCGGCTTTAAATGATCATACATCAACATCTGTGAACCCTACAATATCACATTTCCGCTATAAGTACCAGTATAATATAACTATATTCTCAAAAACACAATTATCCTTACATGTCCATTATAACTAATTCCAACATAATTGCATTTCAAACATACACAGTAAATCTGTTATACAAAAATCCTTCAATCATATTCATTACCTTATAACAAAAATTATTTAACCTTAACTAACTAACCAGAATAATTTCACGACTGATAAACTATTTATTCGTAAAACAGCATACCAATTTTATTATTGTTATTATTATTCATAAAACAGCATACTAATTTTATTATTATTATTATTATTATTATTATTATTATTTATTATTATTATTCATAACACAGCATAATTTCCTAATCTAAGTTTAGTTATTATTAATTTATTGTCTAAATTTTACTGAATTAAAATTTAATTATTAATGATTATAAATAAAATAATTTATTAAATATTTATTATTAATCATAATAATTTATTAAACTCAATTACTACTGCTAATAATAACAACAACAATATTAATCTATTCTAATTTAATATGTACAGATTACAGATCTCATCTCATTTTTCTTCTTCTTTCGTTCATTCATTAACTATAAAAAAAACCCAATTATCCCGTAGAGCTTACCATACCATATCATACATACATACATATATGATTAATTTCTATTTCTAACCACCTAATAATAACATCATACACACATACATAATTAATCTCTACTTAGTGCCATTACAATATATATTGCTAATAAAATTTAATATTATCACTATTATTATTATTAAATCAGATTATTAAAAAATAAAAACTTACATAATTTGGATGTCCAAGATAATTAACAATATGAAACTCTGGTTGATTTATTTCTTTAATTTTTGGTCTTCTTGGCATTTTCTTTGAATTTTGTTGAAGGTTTGTTGTGGTCCAACAATAATGATAAAGGAAGAAAGTGATGGAGTTGAGTGTGTGTTGAAGAAAGCGAGACGAGAGTGAAAGGGAAAGTGCTGGGGGGGGGACATTGGTCTTGAGGGAGTCACGGGCCAACCAAGGGAGGCAATTGCATACGTGACGCGTGGACAGAGTGCACCAATCGGACCCACCGATTTGTGCACCAACTGCGTCCTGAAATCGGTGCCTCCGATTTCCTTCCTACCACTCGGTGCCACCAATTTTTTCTACCCAGCCGTCACAAATCCGTGAAACACTATTAATCCCCATATCGTTGCTATACTCCATCAATCGGTCCATATTAAAATTAAAAAATTATGTCATTTAAATTATAATTCATTGACTAATTTCAAATTTTCTTAGTGACTAAGCAATTATGAAACTGAATTTTTATATTGATTATCTTTTGTTCCAAGATGATATCTGTCTTGGAATGAAGACAAACCAAAGTTCTTAATATGTAATCGGTGGTCATAATTGTAACGTCACTCCTAATAAAATATCTTATTTAAATGATGGTAATTTTATTATAAAAAAATATTATGCGAGATATTTTTAATATTAACTATTTGATATATAAATTTTTATGATGATAATTCGTTTACGGTTTTAAAAAAAAGTTAATATTTTTTTTGTTTAAATCATTCACCAAAATCAATCAAAATCATTTATTAGATAGAACTATATCTAAATAAATATATATCTACATCAAGATTACGAGAACCAGACCGATCAATAAACCGATGAGATTACTGGTTCAATAATTCACTGGTTTGACCAGAGTTCAACTGAAATTCAACCGGTTTAACTAAATATTAAATAAAATTATTAAAAAACTTAAAATAATCTTAAGTATATAAATTCAATAATTTCTAACTTAATAAAATTTAATATTTCACATAATAAATTATCCATTACTCTGCACCAGTAACAATAATTCTTCCTTTTCAGTACCAACACAAATAGTGCCACATGCATATGACTCAGCCTTTGCCTCTCTTCAATTCCAATATCAATGGCCTTTAGCCTTTGAAGGATTTCCAGAAGATAGAGCTGCAAGTGCTTCTAAGAGCCATAGCCAAGCAGAGAAAAGAAGAAGGGAAAAGATCAATGCACAGCTTGCAACTCTTAGAAAACTGATTCCTAAGTCTGATAAGGTAATATTGTTTTTCAAAATTCATATTCCAATATTGTCATAGACATAGTTAGTTACTTTTCTCTTTTTTGGCAAAGCATATTGTTTACTTTTACTTCTATCAGTTATGCTATTCAGAGTTTAGATTTTCTTTTTCACCCCTTGAATTCTAGCAAGAAAATAGAAATTACCTACCTTACATTAGTTTATGCTATTAATAGCTTTAATAGGTTCCATGATAGAACTTAAAGCATTTGAATTCTACTTCATCAACCTTGATAGATAGAGAACTAGAGAAGCTATACATGTTTTTGTTTTCTAGACTGCATAAATTCCATAATTGATTATGCTTTCAAAATCAATTCAACTAGAAGTGTAAGAGTAATATAAGTTCAACTTTGAATTATGCCGGAATAATGAATACTACAAAAACAGAATCAAATTAATTAAGTTTTGTTGCGGATGCAGATGGACAAGGCTGCATTACTAGGGAGTGTAGTAGATCATGTGAAGGATCTAAAGCGAAAAGCGATGGATGTGAGTAAAAGCATCACAGTTCCAAGTAAAACTGATGAAGTAACAATAATAGAGTGTGACCCTGATCAAGATGAAAGCTATGCTAAAGTGAAGATACTGAAGCACAACATTGTAATTTCAGTTTGCTGCGATGATAGACCAGAACTTTTCAATGAACTCATTCAAGTCCTAAAACGGTTGCGGCTCATAAATCAAGATCAAAACATATTCAGAAGCAGCAAAACAGAAGCAGCAAAACATACTCAAAATAAAAAATATCAAAAAATCAGAATCCAAAATCAAGAAGGCAGCATAGAACAGGCGAGCTCACAGAACCTCAAAAAATCAAAATCTAAAATCAAGAAGGCAGCATAGAGGAGACAGGAACAGAGTCTTACCGGCGAATGAGGAGGCGGGCTCGGCCGGTGGTGCTCGCGGCTGCTGTGGATGGTTGTGGGTGGCGAATGAGGAGGCGGGCTAGGTGAGGCGGAGGGGAAGAAAGGGGAGAATGGGGGGTTACTCAGATTAGGGTTAGTGCTTTAGGACTTTTGCGTACGCCTTTCTTTTTTTAAAAAAAAAAAGCCAAAACAACGTTGTTTGGCTAGTGAAGTTGCAAACCACTAAACCGCCAAAAAATCGGACGGTTCTTTCGATTTATCGGTTAACCACAGGTTCCACCGGTTTTTTGCCAGGCGGTTTTTCACATTATCCGGACCGGCTAAGTAACCAGTTCCTGATTTTTCCGGTTGAACTGGCCGGTCCAGTCCGATTTTCAGAACCATAATCCACATAGTTATTAAAATAGTATAGTTAATTAATACAAATTCAAAAATAGTATATGTTTTTCTATTAAAAAAAACAAGACTCTAAATAATAAAGGTTATGGAAAATAAATTTTACAAAATATAATCATTTTAGCAAAAAAATTTTACCACTCGTTCTGCAGATTTATAACAGATTTATAACAGATTTTTCTGTTTGTATCTCTAAAAATAGTTAAAAATTTTAGGGTGAGACCAAATTTATGCATTTTTAGTGGAGAATAGAAATATCGTAAAAATAAAGAATAAATTACAAATAATTAACTTTTGTTCTTAAGAAAATTGTTTTTATCAAATTTTTATTTTATTTTATTTTTAAATATTTTTTAATTGAATTTTGAATGTTTTTTAATGATTAATTATTGACTACATTATTAGTCGAAAAGAATTGACTTTATTACTTTTTCACTCTTTTATATTCAAATTTTCTAAAAATTTAATAAATTTAATTATCAAAACATATTTAGTGATTATTGTATTAATAAATTTAAGATATTTAAAAAATATCTTTAAATTTTATTTTGTTTTAATTTTATTTTAAAATATTTGATTTATATCAAATATAATATTCATAATAACTACAATTTTTAAAAGTTTAAGATT
>NC_029776.3:84617600-84684468 GCF_000817695.3 Arachis duranensis
ATTTGTTAGGAGTTTATTTGACACAAATTAAAAATTTTTACTATAAAATTAAAATAAAATAAATTTTATGGATTATTTTAAATTTTTATCATTTTTTAAGGGTAAAAATATTTTTTTATTCTAAAATTTATTAAAAATATAAGACATTATTCGTTGAAATAAGTCTAAAATACTTATGCTTGCTAGTATAATAGTATCATCCTAAGAAATCAATATAGTCACTTCCTCTTTTCACTTTCAAACAACCTTATCCTTTTGCTTTGAGTTCATTCACCCCACATACACAAGAAGACAAATAAATAAATAAACACAAAACAAAACATGTGAATTATTAGCGGCACCTTTTCAGCTCTAATTTTCACATCACAATTCACAACATCTTCATCATGGAAGGAACTAACGACACGTGTGGAACATTTCAAAAGCCCTACCCAAGTTATGACACAGACAATGCACCAATTATTATAGTTTTGTTAATTTTAATTTGGTGATTTTCCATTTTGTTATTCAACAAATTATTATTGGAAAATTATCAGATGTACCGCTGTACAAAAGCGAAACTTTGATGTTTCATGTACAATCAATTTTCTGATAAAATATTGTCGTGTAGCTAGTAATTTATGGACAAATTTAACCTTATATAAAGCATAAAATGTCCAAAATGACCAGTTTAGAAAGGAAAGGAAAAGCGTACTTTGTAATTTATATGTAATATTTTAAATAATTATTATTTCAAAAAAAAAAACCAAGCAGTTCAAACTATTAATTTTCTTACTACTTGGATCCTTAATTGTTGGTGTAATTAAATTCTTTTTTTCAGTTTTAATTTGTTATAAATGTTTATTTGCATATTTATTTTTAAAATAATATATCTATTATATAAAAGGAGAATTTAAAATAATTTTATAACGAGTAAACCACAAATAAATTTTTTAATTTCATATAAAATTATTATATCATTCATAAATTTAATTTATAACAATATAAAAAAAAGCATTTATTTTCGAATTATATTTATGCTGTCATAGAAAATAACATTTATATAATCAATTTAGTATTAATTTTATAATTTCACAAATTAAATTATCTAATTATTTTAAAAAAATAATAGTATAAAAAAATGTTAACTCATTTCAATTATTTGAATTTTAATATTGCATATCATATTTAGAGAATAAATTTTATTTTATATATCAAAAATTTTTTGTTTATTTATCTATATATCAATTTATTTTTAAAAATTTAATAATGACACAATAAACTTTTAATATATTAGATAGCTTCTAATATTGTTAATTTATCACATAAATATTTTAGTAAAATGATATTTTATAATTTTTTTAGGAATTTGGATTCTCCAAATTTGAAATTTTAATTTACTTTAGAGGATAAAGTGTAATCGTTCACTATTTATTTTGTAAGTGGAACCAAGAGAAAATATAAGAGGGCGAAAGATCACACTTTACCCTCTAAAATAAAAATACAAAATTTAAAAGATCGAAATTCTTTTTCTATTATCACAAAAAATTAAAAACTATATAATATTCAACAACAATAATATTTATTTATTAATTAACACTACGGCTAACTAATATTTAATAGGCTAAATATTTCTACACATTAACACATAACTAACGTAATTATAACAAAATTAACTCATTAATTATTCAAAATAGGTTAAATTTTTTTAGGAAAAAATCTCACAATTATTTTTATAATTATTAGTGATGTCTATTGTATTTTATATTTATTATAGTTTATCGATACTCTTCTTTTATAATAACTTTTAATTTATATTTAATAAAATTAAATTATTTATAAAAATATGACATATTTAATAAGTATAAAATTGTTGTACTTTTTAGACATATGAATAAACACTGTGCCTACAAAGGACGAGCCAATTTCCTGTACATCTGTACACAAAAGACATTTTCCATCTGTATGTACTTTATAACTTCTTAACAAGTTGCGTGACTTTCATAAACTTCTTTTTCATTGTTTTCACTCAATGAAGACTTCCATATATCTCTACCGTATGAATAATTTATAATAAATCTTAATAGCTAGATTGAATGGAACAACAAAGTTCTACTTCGGTACGGCGGAATACCAGAACCGCTTCCTTATTATTATATACCAGCCGAAGGACTTTGCAACGCTAAGGCTTTTACCGTCTTAATTGGCAATTAAAAAAGGTCTTATGCAAAGTCCACGATAAAATTGGTCAGTAATATAGAACAAATTTTAGCTCAAATAATGATGCAGCATTAACTTGTTTTATTATCAGGTTTGGTAAAATTTAGTTGGATAAAGAATGTTTTAGTTTTTTAAATTTGTTAAAAAATTTAAAAATACTTTTTAACTTTTATTTTATTTTAAATTTGTTTTAAAAATTTAAGACTGATTCAACAATAATTTTATAAAAATAATCTTTAACACAAGTAAACTAGACATAATTGTCATGTATTATTATTGGATTCGTCATAATTTTTTGAAAACTTTAGAAACTAAATTAAAACAAAATAAAAATTAAAAATATTTTAAAAAATTTTGACAAATTTTAAAGACAAAAATATATTTTATCTAATTTAGTCTTTAAAAGTAATTAATTAAAGTGAACCTTTTTAAAATTAATTTTTTAGAAATTGTAATAGTTATATTTAATCAGTCAAAATAAATGTATTTTTAATAAATATAAGTTAAAAAAATATTTGATAAAATTACTTATAACATTTAAAATGATTTTAATAAAACACAAATATATTTGTTGAAGTTTCAATGCATGAATTGTGAGTTTAGAATGTACTTGATGAAGAGAAAACCTGAGGGAATTTATTTTTGCTCTATTCTTGGATCAACAGTTTCGTGGCTCAATTTTTTCTATATGGTGGTTTTGTGTGTGCTTTCTCTGGATATGGAGCCATTGGGGTGCAATACACGGATGTGGGGCAGCCTTTTCATTACTTTTGGGCTCAACAACTCGGACTGTCCGAGTTGTTTGAATTTCAATTTTGGCACAGCAAATCGGTAGGTCCGATTTGTGAAGGAAGAGATGGTTTGAATCCTGAAGAAGTAAATCGGAGGGTCCGAGTTGATGGAGGGAAAATTTTTTTTTTCGTTGGCTTAAGAAATCGGAGGGTCCGAGTTGATGGAGGGGAAATTTTTTTTTTTTCGTTGGCTTAAGAAATCGGAGGGTCCGATATGTTTTTTTTATGAATTTTTTGAATGGAAAACACGTAATCGCATGGTCCGATTTCGTTTGGGCTTTAAATAAAAGTTGGTGAAACCGGATCTGACCCTAAGAGCAACTCGCATCTTCTTCTTCTCCTTCAACGTCTCTTTAGTCTGGTTCTTAGTTCCTGTATCCTTTACTAGCCAAAATCAAAGTTTATGAGTTTGTTAATGTGATTGAGAAAAATGAGTGATAGAGTATTGTTAAAGGTGTATTATTTTGGTCAGATTTTGTTACAAACATCTGAAGGGGTCAGATTTGTTTGTGAAAATCCATTAGATGTTGTGATTCCTTTCACAATCTCATTTGAAGAGTTCAAAGGTGTGATCTGTGAACAGATTAATTCTCAGAGGGCAAGAAGAATATCTTGTATTCTGTATAGATATCCTATACAAGTGTTTGGTGGATTCGTCCAGTTTCAAACGAAATATGTAACGGACGAAGCGAGCATGCAGGAAATGTTTTCCATGTATATTGAAAATCGGAGTCAACTGTTGTTCATCGAGCTGTATGTTGAGTTTGAGCAATTTGAGGCCGACCAGAATATTTTACGGGAAGATTACAATAGTGACAGTGAAGATGAGTTTGAAAGCAACTATGAATTTGTTGGTCCAGATGGAGATGGGGTTGCAGGTGAGGGAGCTATAGCTCCGGATGTATCTGACGTGGCAACTGCACTGGCAAACAATGTGCCGTTTGAGGAGCCATCATTCATGCGAGTTTTGGATTTGGAAGTCATGCATGTTCCGGAGTTCCCAGATTATATCAGTTCAGGTACGTAATTCTCCAAACTCATAAGAAGGATTGAAATAATTTATTAATATATATTGATAGTTACTTGGACCAAGTATTTAATTTTGTTCACCAGTTTGTGTATTTAAGTTTAAGACAGGAAATTTAGTTGGGAGTTATTGTATTAGTTAAGTATAAATTAAAATTTATTCGTTATGAAGTTAATTTATTAAATATCTATTAGTACTTATGAGGTAATTTTGTGAATTAAGTAAATATAAATTGGTATTTACTAATATTTATTAGTGAATTTATCAATTATGTTAATATAAATTAGTATTTAATAGTATATAACGGTAAAGTAGCAAATTAGTTACATTAAATTTAGCATGTGTTAGCCGGTTAGTTGAATATAAATTACTATTTATTTAGTAAATTAGTTAAATACAATTATTTTGGAGGTTTTGATCACAATTGATGCAGTGAAAAATGTTTTAGCTTAATTTTCGAATGTTTAAATATTTGTGTTTCTAAAATTGGTTTTATGGTTGTGGTGGTGGCAGGAATTCCTCTTGTCGCAGATGGTGAATTTGCTGTTGGGATGGAATTCAGTTCCAGGGAAGCTGTTATTAAAGCGATAAAAGAGTATACTATTCGAAGAAGCGTAGACTATCGGGTGTATGAATCTGAGCCGTTGACATTTTATGCGAAGTGTACACAGTATGGGTCAGGGTGTGATTGGCTTATCCGGGTTAGCATGATCAGCCGGAAGTACTGTTGGGTTATAAGGAGGTATAATGGCAGTCACACATGTACCAGAGCCACAATTTCTCAGGATCATTCAAAGCTGGATTCGAGCACAATTGCAGAAGCAATTAAGCCGTTGGTTGAGGTTGACCCCGCCTTAAAGGTAAAGTCGGTTATAGCAGAGGTACAATCGAAGTTCAACTACACTGTTAGTTATCGGAAAGCATGGTTGGCTAAGCAAAAGGCAGTGGAAAAAATATTTGGAGGCTGGGAAGCATCGTACGAAGCGTTGCCTATTTGGTTTGAGGCCATGTGTCACAAGGAGCCACCAGCTATTGTTCATTTTGAGACTATGCCTGCATATCAAGGCGATGACTTGGCGACTGATATTCGAGTGTTGCATCGTGTCTTTTGGAGTTATTACCCCTGCATTAGAGCATTCAGACATTGTAAGCCAGTTGTCCAGGTAGATGGGACTCACTTGTACGGAAAGTACAAGGGTTGTCTACTAGTGGCAGTGTCACAGGATGGGAACAACAATATCGTCCCAATTGCGTTTGCGATTGTGGAGGGAGAGACTTCGGATGCGTGGCACTTTTTTCTAAGTAACCTTCGTCAGCATGTTGTCACTCGGGATGGTGTGGGACTGATATCCGACCGTCACGAATCCATAAATGCAGCTGTGGAAAGGAGTAACGGGGCTTGGTCACCTCCTAGAGCTTTTCATATGTTTTATATCAGGCATATAGAGTCGAACTTTCTGAGAAAATTCAAGGCGCCGTACTTGCAGAAACTGGTCATCAACATAGGTACCTCTCACTATAGCTAACTAATTTTGTAACAGAGTTCTCTTCAATAACTGTGATTACCTCTTTTGCATCAACTTTTTGCTTTGATCCTTCAGGATATTCGAGGACGGTGCGGGAGTACGAGGTGCGTTACCAACGTTTACGAGAACGAGGCGAGGCCTACACTGACTGGTTAAACAGAATCCCCCGAGAACAGTATGCGTTGGCTTTTGACGGTGGTTATCGATGGGGTCATATGACGACAAATCTTGTAGAATGCATCAATTCAGTGTTGAAGGGTGCATGCAATCTCCCCGTGACTGCCCTTGTGAAGGCCACATTCTACAGGCTCAACGAGTTGTTTACCCGAAAAAGAGCAGAGGCGGAAGCCCGGATTAATGCTGGCCATGTGTTTTCTGATGTCGTGACTTCGAAGTTGCATGCAAACCAACTTACATCAGGAAACATTCAGGTTAGTTGCTTTGACCGACAGAATGAGGTCTTTGAGGTGCGTGAGATGCCAAGTGGACTAGAGTTTGCAGTCGACCTACGTGGCCTTCGATGTGACTGTGTTGAGTTTCAGGTTGACCGGATCCCCTGTCGACATGTGTTTGCATGTTGTGCCAACCAGAGACTGGATTGGCAAGTGTATGTTCATGATGTGTATAAGATGGACCAAGTTCGCCGGGTGTACCGAGCAAGATTTAGGCCACTTGGTAACCCCACGACATGGCCTGCTTACAACGGACCTCGATTTATCCCGAATCCGTTCCTTAGACGCATGACAAAAGGTCGCCCCAAAATGACGCGTTTCTTGAATGAGATGGACACACGAATGTTACGTCGGCCCAGGCGATGTACGCTTTGCGGAGCTGAAGGACACAGCCGCAGCAGATGCCGTCAGGCAGGTGGGGCAAATGCTGACAGAGATCGCCAGTAGATTCTTATTGCTTAGATGATATTATATATGTCGCATTATTCCTTTTGTCAGGACCTATTTATTTGAGTTAACAATGTATGATATATGTAATATTGCATTATATGACATCAATTCTGATATGAAAGAACCTCCATATGAACCATTTGGGTTTATTTAATCAATTATTGATACATAAAATCTATAAACATATCTTAGTGCACATTATTGATATCATAGTTCACATTATTGATAAATAAAATCTATAAACATACCACAATACACATTATTCATACCATATTTCGCATTATTCATAGATATAATATCTAAAGATACCATAATATATAATATTGATATCATAGATCGGATTATTGATACATAAAGTCTATAAACATTATTGATAGACAAAATCTCTAAACATACCATAATACATACTATTGATATCATAGTTTGCATTATTGAGCCATAAATTCTATAAACATACCACGATACACATTATTGATACCATATTTCGCATAATACATACTTTTGATATCATAGTTTGCATTATTCATCCATAAAATCTATAAACATACCACAATACACATTATTGATACCATATTTCACATTATTCATAGATAAAATCCCTAAACATACCACAATACATACTATTCAGATCATACTTCACATTATTGATACATAAATTCTATAAACATACCATAGTCCACATCATTATGAATACAGTAGTCCTAGTCATTAAAACATAATGTCCATCACATGCAAAGTTACCTAATCATAGTCCTTACATTTAACACAAAAAATAAAGCTAGTACACCAGAACTACTTTCTCAATGCCCACTTGACATCATTGACGAAGTTCTTGCACTTCTTTGCGGCTTTTTTGAATACAGATGGAGTGTATCGATTAGCGCTGCGACGTGGTGGATCAATCCTCAGATTGTAACCTTTGCCTTTGTCATCCGGAGTGTGTGCCTGGCCTGTATACACAATAACAAAAACAATTAAATTTTCTGACATTAAGTAGTAAAACCAATGCGGATACAACATATCATTTAACAAAAGTACACAAATATACCGTTTATGAAGACAAATTATCATTGCTAATCAAACATGTAAAGCACAAGACAAAACATAATACCATCATTGCGGGATTCCTCATCCTCATCCTCATCGAACTCCTCTATTTCATCCTCGTCATCGTCGACATCCTCCTCCATTTCATCTACTATGTACGCATTCGTGTCATCCTCGGGTGTGTTAGCATCTTCTTGAACAGGTCCCATGGATACACGGTTAGGATTTTGACTATTAAGTACTCCGCGTCCACCTTCACTTCTACTAAAGTCAACAGATACGAACCCTCCAGAAGCGACCGATGAGGTATGGCAAGGGAGCCTGGCATCCAATGAATATCTACCCGCGAGGATCTCAGCTTCATTGCCATACTGTGACTGTCCGGCATCTCCAGCCATGAACCCAAGCAATTGGCTAAATGAACCTCCTTCTCCGGGATCAAACTGTGACATACCCCAATATTGTTGATGCATTGGAAATGACGGGTAGAACTGTGTCTGAGGTACGTACTGGCTTGAGAATTGAGGTTGTTCTTGGGTTTGTGGATTCGAAATAGATGTTTGGGGTAACTGTGGGTCCAGTTCTTCATTGTCATCATCCATGCCCTCATTATCCTCATCCATAACCTCATTACCCTCATCGATATCCTGATTATCCTCATCACTGTCTTGACCCACAAGATTCGACAAGTTCAACCGGTTCCCATATTTTGACCGGTACCACTGCATGTAAGTTTCCAATGGATGCGGTGAATTAATGGGAAGCTCAGAAAGAATGTAGTTATACCTGTTTGTCCAATGCATTACCCAACTTGAATGAGTCGGTGTTGTGGCCCAGTTAAGATTCTTAGGACCAGTCAGAACTTCGCCATGGGCCTTATCCAAACTCCGCTCCTCAGAAGGTACTCCCTGTAAGAAACCGAACTGTCGCCTAAACCTATCGGTAGCATGCCACTCGACACATTCAAATGACACCAACGGAACAGTAGCGGTCCACACAACCGACTGCATATATATTTCAGTAGGAATTATGTTCGGATCCACGCGATCCACAGCATATGCAACCCACACAAACTGGGAATAAAGAAAAAAGAAACTACTGATTACAACCAAGAATATCAATAACAACAACAATGCAAGAGAGCTTCATAATTATGTCTCAGGACACCAAAACCGAAACTAAGAATTCTTTAAATAAAACACACCTGGCCTTCCTGCAGGTCATCAAAGGCCTTTCTAAAGTGAGCTAGATTAAGATATCTATATCGTCTGTCACCACGCTCCCAATTACGCCACCTAATATCATATTTGCAATTAGCAAAACTGCATTTTAAATATAAAGTTACAGGTAGATTGTAACGTAATATTACCTGTTGGCTAGTGGAAAACTGTGGGGTTCCCTAGGAACCGGCGATAGGTATGGCATTCGCATCCAAGCCCAACTGAGCAGAAGTGTTATTGGACCACCCATTTCCTTACAGTTATAACGAGATGCCCTGCATAATACCCTGTAGAGGTGCGCTAGGCATGCCGACCCCCAACTATACTGTCCAATACTGGCAAAATCACGAAGCAAGGGTAGAAACTTCCAGTGCACACCTGCCCCAGATTTATCCCCAAACAAGATCGTCCCGATCAGCAACATGATGTGACACTTCACATACCTCTGTATACTTATTTCATCAGTCAACTGAATGTTTTCTTTTAGATCCCGCAGCCAAGTTAGTTTTATGCAGCATCCTCTACACTCCGATTTACTCGGTGCAACTCCAAACTGATGCAAACACTCCGCCTCCAACGCTGGGAAGCTACTCATTGTCATCCCAGTAACTGGAAGACCATCAGTCGGTAGACCAAGAATTAGAGCAACATCTTCAAGACTTACAGCACATTCACCAATGGGAAGGTGAAACATATGTGTATCCGGGTGCCAGCGTTCGATTAGAGCATTCACGAGTGCTTTCTGATTCTGTACGACACCAATTTGAGATGCATGATAAAATCCAGTAACTCGTAAATGCTCCTCCACTCGATCGTTGTACCGATCTGGCGGAACTGGATGATCACAGGTCAACATTCTTAATTTCTACAACAAACATAATAAATTATTAGTTATCTCATTAACTACTATTATTATATTACTTACTACTAGAGGACAACATTTTTTAAGCTACGGCCACTCATTAACAAAATCTGCCCAGCTAACTCAATAACAAAAATTACTTCAAACCAGTGTCATAGATTTTTTAACATAATTCGACTAAAACAAATAATTGGTGCTTCAGTCAATCAATTATTAATAACATTAACTAATGAGCAGACAAAAATAGATTCATAATACATATATACACATTCCTAATGAAATCTTAACAAAATTAGTAAACTTGAGATGTTGTATTTATTTGTTTATCTATTTGCGATATGGAAAAGAATTTCCTAACCAAATCTTAACATTATTATCATTTGTAATATCAATTATTTATTTATTAACTATAACTATAACTAAATTTTCAAAAATATTAATAAATTCTGTCATTTCCTTCTTAAAATATATTCTAATAACAATAATAATTAACTATCTAAGAACGATAATTACAATTAACTAGGAATAAAGTAGCACACTTTCAAAAATTAATAATAAGCATTCGGTTTTTTTTATTTATTCCAGTTTGCAAGGCCACAAGTATAATATTTAATGTTCTAATAATTATAAATAATTAAATATTTATCAAATTTTTCAAAAAAAAAATTATTTATACAAAAATTAATAACAATTCCGTTAATTTGCAAGGCCACAACAATAATATTTAATGTTATAATAATTATAAATAACTAAATATTTATTAAATTTTTCAAAAAAAAGTTTTTTTTATACAAAAATTAATAACAATTCCGTTAACGTACTTTATTTTATTTTCTATATATTTTCATATTCTTCCTTCTTTCAAAATTATAATAATAATTATAATAAAAAAAATAAAAAAAAATGCGTTTTTTTTTAAACTGCAACATAGCCCCCCTCCTACAATGTTCATACCATGAACACACTAACAACAATAATAATACTGAGCAGCATGCATACTAAGAATATATTTTTTTAAATCCGAAAATCATGAAAAATTTAAAGAAAATTATTAGAAATAGTTCTAACCATTCTATGCTTAATTCTAAGTTCAGATCTTAACAATAATAACAATAATTAAATTTTAACAATAATATTTATAATAATAAAATTTAAAAAAAATAAAATAAACTTACATATTCAGAATGACTAAGATAGTGCATTATATGAAGTTCAGAACGATCAACATCTTTAGATTTATTTTTTTTGGCATTTTGTTGTCTTCTTCACCATGCAAACCCACCAGCAGCAAAGGAAGCAAGCACAACCATGGAGTTTTGAGGTTCAATATGATAGCTGAATGAAATAACTCGGATGGTGGGTGAGACTCCTTAATGCATCCATCACTTTCGTCTGTGGGGCAACCTCTTTGGGGAGCTACAACTTTTCGACGCGTAGCCACCATGCAACAAAACGGACCATCCGTTTTCTAGGCACCAAATCGGACCCTCCGTTTTGGGAGCCTACTGTCGCACGGTCCGATTTCTTCAAGGCCTGACACCACATCCTTGTTAACCCCTCCCGGTTCCCATAATCCAGTAAAGCACACCCTCTTGATCCATATAGAAATTAAAAAGCGCAGTTTCGTCACTCGTTATTTTCTTTTTATGCAGGAGAAAAACATCTAAAAAGCCGACTCACTAGTCACTACCTATAACAAACAACCAGCATATAAGTTAACTAACTGTAATCACTTAACTAACTCTTAGCTAAATAACAGAAAATTCATTAATAACTGAATTTTATATAAATATCCTGTGAGCGATGTCACATAACATTAATAAAGAGTAAAAATAAATCTAGATATTTGTTACGGCTTGACCCAAACTAAATGTGGGCTGGTCTGACCCGGACACCGCCCGATCCGAACGGTTAGGAGTAAGGCGCCCGATCGTCGACCCGGACACGCGTTCTTGACAGTTCCGCTACAGCTGTGCAAGGGAGGTCTCGATTGAGATGAGTCTGTTCTTGCAGGGCCCACCTCTGACATGGTATAAATGGGGAAGGACCTACCCTTCCCCCAAGGTACGTCACAAACCGCCTTACCCCATTTTTCGCCTGCATATTCGACTGACTTGAGCGTCGGAGTGTCATTGCAGGTGCCCTCCCTTTTTGCTAAGAGCTCGGAACGTCGGTTTCCCGTTTCACTCTCACAGCTCCTTTCGCATCACGTCCCACCTACTTGTACAAAGATCATCCCGAACTGTCCGGTACACGAGTAACTGAACATTGACGCCATCTGTGGGAACCGACCGAAGCTAAATGGAGATCGTGCCGGGTCCAGGGGACCACGGGCGCGCAGCGGCCCCTGAGGGGCGGCCTCCGTCGCCTCGCCCCGTGAGAGATTAAGATCCCCTCCCCGACGAACCGGGTTACAGTCGAGAGCTCAAGAGAGGCGCCCTTTCGGGGGGACGGGCAGTGACAGCGCCAGGATAATGCAGGAGCTGCGTCACAGGGTGCAAAACCTGGAACGCCAACTAGCAGATCAGGAGCATCGTCAACAGACTTCCGACCCTGACTACTCTCAGTCCCCCGAGAGCCGGGGAAGAACCTCCAACCGACGCAGTCGCTTCCGGCACACCTCTATATTGAGATCAGAATTGGAAAGTAGCCGGGAGAATCGGGAACACCCCAGGAGGCGAAACGATACAATCATCTACACCCGGGGCAAACGGGCGTGCGTCATGCGACAAGACCGCGAAAACGGAGAAGGAAGGTCCGAAAGAACACGGCAACTCATCATCATGGGCGCCACCCCATTCCACCGTTCCATCCTCGAGGTCCGGTTGCTGAGACACTTCGACAAACCAACGGACATGAGTTATGACGGGACACAGGACCCGCAAGAGCACCTAACGGCCTTCGAGGCCCGAATGAACCTCGACGAAGTGGGAGACGAGGTAAGGTGCCGTGCTTTCCCGGTCACCTTGGCAGGCCCGGCGATACGGTGGTTCAATAGCCTCCCGCAGGGTTCTGTAGCCGGCTTCTCAGACATCAGCCGTGCCTTCTTAGCACAATTCACTACTAGAATCGCAAAGGCAAAGCACCCAATCAATCTCCTCGGCATGACCCAACGCACCGGGGAGATGACCAGGAAGTATCTAGATCGGTTCAACGATGAATGCCTGGAAATCGAAGGACTAACCGACTCTGTGGCCAGCCTTTGTCTGACGAATGGCCTTCTTAATGAGAATTTCCGAAAACATCTCACCACCAAACCGGTTTGGACGATGCATGAGATCCAGATCGTAGCCAAAGAATACATAAATGATGAGGAAGTTAGCCGAGTCGTGGCTGCCAACAAACGGCAGCCCTCCTACAATCAACCCAGGCAACATGGTAACGGAGAAAGGCAGAAGGAGAAGGCCAGAGACGGGGGCCCGAGCAAGGCACCCAGACCGTTTCCCCGGATAGGAAAATTCACCAACTACACCCCACTCACTCTCCCCATCGTAGAAGTTTACCAGCAAATCGCCGAAAAGGGAATATTGACGAAGCCCCAACCTCTGAAAGACCGTACAGGGCGGAACAAGAGCCTCTACTGTGATTACCATAAAGGCTATGGGCACCAAACACAGCACTGCTTCGACCTGAAAGATGCGCTAGAACAAGCCATCAATGATGGTAAACTGGCCGAATTCTCCCACCTTATCAGGGAACCGAGGAGACAACATCGCGGCCACGATAAAGATGGCAAGACTTGATCGACGAAACGGCGGCAAGAACCAAAAAACAATGATCACGGCCTCACCATAATAAACGTGGTGACCGCCAAAAACACAGCGCCAAAGTCGAGGTCTACGCACAAGAAAGACGCCAAAGTCCTGGCAATTTCCTCCTTGCCGGCGCGAAGCTCCAAGAGGTCCCCAACTATTTCCTTCGGGCCAGAGGATCATTGGTTCAACGAGGTCCCTGAGAACCCACCCATGGTCATTACGGCTAGGGTGGGAACCGGCCTCGTCAAACGAATCCTTGTCGACACGGGGGCAGACTCGAACATTATGTTCCGCAACGTGTTCGACGCGCTGGGGTTACGGGACGCCGACCTCACGATTCACCAGCACGGTGTCATAGGGTTAGGCGACCCCTTCATCAAGCCAGACGGGATAATATCCCTCCCGACTTCCGTGGGACAAGGACAAGGACGGAGGTCAATAATGGCCGAGTTCGTGGTTCTACGGGACTCCACTGCCTATAACATCATCCTGGGAGGAAAACGATTAACGATGTTGAGGCAGTAATCAACATGAAGCTGTTCATTATGAAGTTCGTTGCTGATGACGGATCTGTAGGATCCATAAGAGGAGATCTGGAAACAGTAGTCGCTTGTGACAACGCCAGCCTCTCCTTGAGAAAGAAGTCTAAAGAAGCATCCAGAGTGTTCCTCGCCGACTTAGACGCCAGAGTCGATGACAAGCCAAGACCAGAACCAGAGGGGGACCTGGAAAAGTTCAGGGTCGGTGACACAGAGGAAAAGTTCACGTTCGTTAATAGAAACCTCCCACACGAGTTGAAAGAACCCCTATTAGAAATGATTAGGGCCAACGGAGATCTATTTGCTTGGACGCCAGCCGATATGCCGGGCATAAACCCCAGAGTCATGTCGCACCACCTGGCCGTCAAGCCGGACACTCGTCCAGTGGCACAAAGGAGGAGGAAGATGTCCCAGGAGAGAACAGAGGAGGTTGCCAAGCAGACGGCCAGCCTCCTAGAAGCAGGTTTCATACAAGAACTAGACTACTCGATCTGGCTGTCAAATGTAGTCCTGGTGAAGAAGCACAATGGCAAATAAAGAATGTGCATGAACTATTCCGACCTCAACAAAGCATGCCCCAAGGACTGCTTCCCCCTTCCCAACATAGATGCGCTCGTCGACGCGGCGGCGGGGTACTGGTATTTGAGCTTCATGGATGCCTATTTCGGCTACAACCGAATACCGATGCACCGACCCGATGAGGACAAAACAGCATTCATAACACCCGGGGGGACCTATTGCTACAAGGTGATGCTGTTCGGGCTAAAAACCGCAGGGGCGACAATCCAAAGGCTGATGAACAAAATATTTGGAAGCCTCATAGGCAAGACAATAGAAGTCTACGTGGACAACATCCTCGCAAAGACTACGCAGCCAGGCGACCTCCTGACCGACCTAGGAAGTGTGTTTGCATCTCTCCGACAACACGGCATGAGGCTCAACCCCCTCAAATGCGCTTTTGCCATGGAGGTCGGGAAATTCCTAGGATTCATGATAACCCAAAGAGGAGTGGAAGCCAATCCCGAGAAATGCTAGGCAATACTCCAAATGAAGAGCCCGGGCTGTGTCAAGGATGTTCAGAGACTAGCTAGTCGCCTCACCTCATTATCCAGCTTCCTCGGAGCGTCGGCAGCAAAGGCCCTACCCTTCTTCAATCTAATGAGGAAAGGAATAGCATTTGAATGGACTCCTGTGTGTGAGGAAGCATTCAGACATTTCAAAGAAATCCTGGCAACACCCCCGGTACCTGAAAAGCCCAAAGTCGGAGAGCAACTATACCTGTACCTAGCCATAACGGGAGAAGCCCTGGCGACGATTTTGGTACGAGAAGAGGAGAAGGCTCAACAACCAGTCTATTTTGTGAGTAGGGCCGTACAAGGGGCGGAATTACGGTACAACAAACTGGAGAAGTTAGCTCTAGTGCTCCTGACCTCTTCTCGGAGATTAAAACAATATTTCCAAGGCCACCAGGTCGTCGTCAGAACAGACCAAGGAATCCGACAAGTGCTCCAAAAACCAGATTTAGCGGGAAGGATGATGACTTGGTCCATTAAGCTATCCCAGTATGACATACGGTACGAACCTCGGCATGCAATCAAGGCGCAAGCAATGACAGACTTTCTGGTAGAAGTAACGGGGGATCCAACCGAAGAGACGGACACACGGTGGAGGCTCCATGTTGACGGGGCCTCCAACCAGACGTCCGGGGGAGCCGGGATCATCCTCGAGAGCCCGGCTAGGGTCGTATACGAGCAATCAATCAGATTCGAGTTTCCCGTTTCGAACAATCAAGCAGAATACGAAGCCCTTCTGGGAGGCTTAGCCCTGGCAAAGGAAGTCAGAGCGATGAGGCTGGAGATATGCAGCGATTCACAGGTCGTTACTTCGCAAGTAAACGGAAGCTACCAAGCCAGAGACTCACTATTACAAAAATATTTGGAAAAAGTCAAGGAACTGAGTAAAACATTCGAGGAAGTCACGATCCAACACGTTCCAAGAGAAAGGAATACGCGGGCAGACCTCCTATCCAAGTTGGCCAGCACGAAACCGGGAGAAGGCAACCGATCTCTCATACAGGGCATGATGAAGGAGCCAACGGTTACTGTACACCTGTCAAGGCTGAGCCCCTCCTGGCTAGACCCCATCACCAATTTCTTGGAAAGCGGCGAACTCCCTAGCGACGAAAAGGGTGCCAAAGCGTTGAGAAGGGAGGTGGCCAAGTACGCTATCATTCAGGGACAGTTATTCAAAAAATGACTCAGCCAACCCCTGCTGAAGTGCCTACATCCCGATCAGACAGACTACGTGCTCAGAGAAGTCCACGAAGGATGTTGCGGCCACCATATAGGGGGGAAAGCCCTAGCCAGGAAGCTAATCCGAGCAGGATACTACTGGCCATCGATGATGGCAGATTCTAAAGAATTCGTGAGGAAATGCGTTAAGTGTCAAGAGAACGCCAACTTCCACAAAGCACCAGCTACGGAACTAAGTCTGTTAACGACCTCCCGACCTTTCTCGCAATGGGGAGTCGACCTCTTGGGTCCTTTCCCACTCGGTCCGGGGCAGGTCGCCATCGACTACTACACCAAGTGGATAGAGTCCGAGCCACTGGCCAGCATATCCTCTTCCAACTGCAGGAAGTTCATGTGGAGGCAAGTAATAACCCGGTTCGGCATTCTGGAAACCGTCGTCTCAGACAACGGAACGTAGTTCACCGACAAAAAGTTCACTGAATTCCTTGCCAGCCTTGGCGTAAAACAAAAATTCTCCTCGGTAGAGCACCCTCAGACAAACAGCCAGGTCAAATCTGCAAACAAGATCATCCTGCTAGGGCTAAAGAAGCGGCTCGATAATAAAAAAGGTGCTTGGGCCGACGAACTCGCCTCGTCTTCTGGTCCTGCCGGACAACCGAGCAGTCATCCACTAGAGAAACACCTTTCCGACTAACGTACGGGTTAGATGCAGTAATACCTGTGGAAGTCGGTGAGCCGAGCCCGCGGCTACTCCTGAAGGGATTAGAGGAAGCTATGGAAAAGGATCTTGTG
This sequence comes from Arachis duranensis, assembly GCF_000817695.3. Classification (NCBI taxonomy): domain Eukaryota; kingdom Viridiplantae; phylum Streptophyta; class Magnoliopsida; order Fabales; family Fabaceae; genus Arachis; species Arachis duranensis. The sequence continues at coordinate 84,634,513 of NC_029776.3, forward strand.
GAAGAAACAAGGGAGATGGCCCACTTGTCGGAAACAGCACTCAAGCAAAGGATGGCCATGCGATACAATGCCAAAATACTCAAAAGAGAATTTGAACGGAACGACCTCGTCCTAAGACGCAATGACATCGGCCTACCGGCCCCTGGAGAAGGCAAACTAGCGGCAAAATGGGAAGGTCCCTACAGAATTAAAGAGGGGATCGGCAAGGGCGCCTATAAGTTGGAAAAGCTCAATGGCAAGGAGATCCCGAGAACATGGAATGCAGACAACTTGAGGAGGTTTTATTCCTAAGTCGTTTACTTTGTAACAATACCTTTGCTATGGTTATAGACTTGCTTGATTACCGGTTAAATTATACTTACCCATATTTTTGTTCTCTTCTGTTTACTTTCCTTGGATGACTCATCGTGTGAATGAGTCCCACGCCATACGAACCAGAGGACACGACGATACACAGCCCCGAGACTGATCCCCCTAGGAGCCTCCTAGGCCAAGGCCATAACAAACGGCCATAATAAAGAGAAAACTCGACCTCGAAGAAATATCAACATAACGGTAAAGCGAGTAAACTGGCAAACGAAAAATGAAACCAACATAATAAGCAAACAAATGTATCTACAAACCAACTGAACCACTAACAGGCGCAAAAGTTTTTGATACAAAAAAGTTCTACAAAAAACAAAGTTACAGGAAATCACTTCTTCGGCATATCGACAACCTTCCCGTCCTTGATGGTCTTGAAGACACCAATTGTCGATACGTCGAAATTGGGAGCAATAATCTTCACTTGAGCCTTGAGAGCCTATTCGGTCATGAAAATCGCATTCTTGCCTTGCTCTCTAACTTCCTTATGCTTCCTCTTGAACGCATCGGCCTCATCTTGAGCAGTCTTAGTGGCTGCAACGGCTGTGTCCCGCTCTTTCTCCAACACGGCCACTCGACCTTGTGCAGCACTTAACTGACTCTTCAAAGTCATTTCTTGCTCCGTCAGACGGGACACAGAAGCGTCGGCAGTCTTCAACTTCTCTTCGGCCGACGCAGTCTTCTTCTCGGTAGCCTCAAGCTTAGGGCTGTCAAATGGGCCAGCCCAGCCCATTTAAGCCCAGACCGATTAGCCCACGGGTTAAACGGGCTAGCCCATTTAAGCCCACTTTGTTCACGAGCCTAAATTTTATAGCCCGGACCATTTATGGCCAGCCCAACGGGTTAAATGGGCTGGCCCGTTTATCTGTTGAATTTTTTTTTTGAAATTTTTTTGAAAAAAAAGCTAAAAAAGTCCAATTTTGAGGAGAAAAACTAGTGTATATATTTGGACAAAAAAATCCTGTTTGGCACAAATAAAAGCAAAGTTCTAGTAAACAACTAAATACATTTGATTTGAGTAACTATTATGTTCTAAATTTGTTGTTTTAACTCAAAACAGAACCACATTCACATCCAATTAGTGATTCCATATTTCTAATTCTAATATTTCTAATTAAAGGGGTATTTGTAATTCCCCTCATATAATTAATAGAGTATTATAAATCAACATAGCAACATCATAATTCTACCAAAAAGCCACACAAAGGTAAAAAGAAAGTATTTAACAGATTACATGGCATGCAAATATTTTACAAAAGTAGCAAGCAATGTAATCCCCAAAAATCTTTTATCCAATCCACCAAATTAGTCAACACCTGCAATAGAAAGAAAAATAAATTATCAAATAAAAGTTAGTGACTTAGTGGCAGAAAATGAATTTTCATAGAATTGAATTAAAAAATGTATGGTTTGAAACAATTACACAATACTAATAAAATACCAGGCATCATATTAATTGAATCCACTTTATCTTTATAATGTTCTTTGTCACTTTCATTTTGACACTCAAATTCAGCATCTACAATTTAAAGTTAGTTAGTAGAAAACTAAATAAATACAATATGCAAGTTATTCATTATTTATTGCCAATAAAAGTTAACAAAATAAATATTAAAAAGTGAATTACCATCATCTTCAAATCCATGTATCCAATTACGAGCACAAATAAGAGCTTGCACATTCTTATCCAAAATAGAATTTCTATACTTATTTAGGACATGTGCACCAATGGAAAAGGCCGATTCTGAAGCTACTGTAGTTATTGGAATACTAAGCACATCACAAGCCATGGAAGCTAAATCAGAAAAGCGATGGACTTGAGACCTCCAATATTGCAAGACATCTATTTTAGAGTTCATATCAAGAGTTGACTCTTCCAAATAGATATCTAAAGAAGACTTTCTTTGTGAAGCATTAGTTTGAAAATTTATATTTCTCAACTCCTACAATATTCAAAAAATAATAATAAAACAATTAAGAAAGTAACATATTGACAGAAACATATAAAAGAAAATTATATTAACATAATGCACAACAGAGATAAAACTTACATCAGGCACATCAAATGAAAGTGAATCATCTTCTCTAGAAGTAGGAATTCTTATTTGACCACCAGAAGCATTAGAAGAGGCATTATGTGACAAAGTTTCTGAATATGCTTCAAACAACAAATACAGCTTTTTCTTGATGGTGGTCAATTTCTCATTAGCAGTACATGGATCCACTTTATTCAAACAATATTCCAAAACATGAAATTTCATTCAAGGATCAAGAATAGCCCCTAGATAATTACTTCCAATTTTTTTATGTGGTTTATTTCTCTTTTTTTGGGGGGTTGTATTAATTTTCATTAAAAAATTTAGAAAAAAATTGATAGAATGGCTTCAACCTTGTCAACCGCGTGGAGGTAGAAGGCCTACGGGTCGTGAACTTCTTGGGCTGTTCGCCCATTAAAGCGGTACGTGAGCTGGGTTCAGAACGTCGTGAGACAGTTAGCTCTTTCAGTCCAGTGGTAGGCCGTAGTACCTAAAAGCGTAGGGGGCAAAGGCTTCCCCAGACCCTTTCCCTTATTAGGTTGGAGGGAGTGCTTCACGGGTGTGGAGCACGACCGGGACTGGGTTGTTAACGAGGCAGCTATTCCTGACGTTCAAGGTCCCACAAACACTTTACAATCCTTATACTTACAAGAAAGAGTTTAGTAATGCCTGAAAACACAGGGTTCGGAACAATCAAAAGAGAGAATTATGGAATAATCGCTCCAATACTTATCAAATTTAGCTTTCATTGGTTGCACCATTTTTCTTATGACCTCATCCTCACTAATAGAAAATTCTTTCAGCAAACATTCAATCCTCCAAATTTGCATAAAATATAAATTTGAAGTAGGATAAGATTGACCAGACATCAAGGTAGTAATTTTATAAAATGGATTTAGAAATTTACAGATTTCTCTTCCTCTTTTCCACTCTTCTTCCGATGGACAATCTCTGAAATTGTTATCCTTCAAAGAGAGTCTAACAAAACCACGCTCGCATCTCAAAGCACTCTCCAACATCAAGAAAGTAGAATTCCATCTAGTAGGCACATCTAAGTTCACTCTAATGTCAGAAATTTCAAGTGACTTAAGAACATCTCTAAATTGGATAGCCCTTGCCTCCGATGCTCTCACATACTTGATACTCTCTCTGATATTATGAAAAGTAGAACTAGCAACCTTCAACCCATCTTGAACTATCAAGTTTAAGATATGAGCACAACACCTCACATGAAAAAAGTCCCCATTACACAATAACCCATCACTTAAAAGGAGGTTTCGCTTGAGTAAAGTTTGCATGCTATCATTAGATGAAGCATTGTCTAAGGTTATTGAAAATATTTTCTTTTCTATTCCCCATTCAGATAACAACTCAAGCACTTTATTTGCTAATTGATGTCCTGTATGTGGAGGGGGCAAGTGAGAAAATGAGAGTATCTTAGAATTTAATTTCCATCGTGAATCAACATAATGGGCAGTCAAAGTCATATAACCCTCTGTTGTGCATGAAGTCCAAAGATCAGTAGTTAAACATATCCTACTTCGAAGTTTCTCTAACTGGAATTTTAACTTTTTTTTCAGCAATATAAAATTTAAAAATATCAGCTACAGCAGTGTTTCGAGAAAACATCTTAGCATCAGGATTCAAGTACTTAAAAACATCCCTAATTCTTCTATACTCAACAAATGAGAAAGGCAAATCATGTTCTATGATTGCTAGTGCAATTTTTTCACGAAAAACCATAGGATCAACTTGTCTAGCTCTTAACCTCCCAGCTTCATCAAGCATCATTTTTCCCAAATCATGAAATTTGGAAAGTTCACGACACACAAGGATATGTCGTCTCAATGTAGAGGTACCATGAGTACTATCCCCACCTTTGTATTCTTTTCCACACCCTTTACATTTGCACCTTGTTTTTCCATCTTCCCCAACTATTTTTGTAAAGCTATCCCAGACATTAGATGTAGTTAACCGTTTTCTCTTTTTAGCATTTGACCCATCAATAGCAGCAGGTGGAATACTTACAAGAGGTGTCGCTTGAGTTACTTCCGGCGAGACTTCGTCATCAACAACATCATCAAAGTCATCATCAGAGTCTGAGTCTGAGTCCAAAAAAATTTGTTCTACCTTAGCATTTGGATCAACAATATCTCTTGCATAGTCGTCCATAACTCCAAATTAAATCACTAACAAAAAATAAAAACACAGAATCAGATTAATCCTTATTATAACCCAAAATAACCTAGAACAAAACAGAATACATAAATAATTGATGTTAGTGTCATACTATTCATCTAAATGTTGAGAACCTAAGATTTGTGAGAAAAGAAAGTAACGAAGAGTAATGAAAACTAACGAAGAGTAGAAGCTTACTGAAGAATGGATGAGGTAATGAAAACTGAAGGGCTAACGGTGATGAGAGCCTCGCAAGACTCTAACGGTGGGGATGCTCATCGATGACACTGACAAAGAAGTTACTGTCGCCGGAAGAAGGATGGATACATGCATAAACAATAAATTTGTAAAGCTGTGGTGATGTGCAGAAGAATTAGGGATTTATGCTACTTTAGTGTGCTTTCTCTTTTTTCTTTGAACGTTTGCTCACTTGCTGTGTAGTGTGTACAAGAAACGAAGATTGAAGAATTAGGGATTTACTGATTTAGCATTTAGGGCATATGGTGATTGAGTGTTAGAGAGAGTTTTTTTTTTATTTTGTACTCTTAATCTTATATTGTATATGGGTTGGGTTATATTTTGGGCTGGGTTTAAGGATTTTTTTATCTTGCATAATATATAATATTGGACTATTGGTCTTTTTATTATTTTTGTACGGGTCGGGTTATTTTTTTTTCCCAATGATGCTGGGCCAAAATCTGAAATTTCAATTTAAAAAAAAAACCAAATTTTATGCGGGCCCCCATTTAGCCCGCGGGCTAGCCCATTTAACCCGCAATTTTTTTCGGGTTAATCGAGCTCAGCCCGTTTAGCCCGAAATTTAAATGAGCCTAAATTAGAGGCAAAAGCCCGCCCATTTAAACGGGTAAACGGGCCAGCCCACTGGGCTTGGCCCATTTTGACGGCCCTACTCAAGCTTATTCCTCGCCTTGGCCAGCTGCTCTTGAAGTGTTTGAACTTGAGCCTTGAGCTTATTATTGGCTGTGGCAGCAGTCTCGAGTTTCCAACGAAGCGAGGCCATACCCGAAAGCTCGAACTCAGCCTTCCGAGTTATGGCCGCGCCGTGAAGGAGGGTGCGGTACATCCATCGTGCCTGCCCCGAGAGGTCGGTGCCATGGAAATGTTCCTCCGTGCCGGGAAGCAATTGGGCATCTATGAACGACCTGGCATCAAAGTTCCTTTCCATAACAGTAAGGACCCCCTCAGGGCTAGACTGCGACCTTTGTCTCTTGGGAGTGGGGATGACACTCAACTCCTCCTCTTCCTCCCGACGAACGGAAGACGAGTGCCCGGGGACAGCCACTTCCTGGAGAATGGGAGATACAGGTGTTGGAGTGGCAATTTTTTCTGCCATGGCCACGTCGGGGGGTGTGGGTGCCGTCTGTGTCCCCTCGTCCTCGGGAGGCGCCGATGATTGCCCTCCGGCCTCTTCACCATCCTCCTCCAGGAAAGTCTTGAACAAATTCTCGAGGCCGGTCACTTCAGCAGATGTCTCCACTGCAAACAAGAAATGAACAAATTAGTAACCAGCATATTAAGACAACACACAACCATTCAAAATACAAAAACGACATAGGCGACTCACGAATATAATCTCGGGCGACCTACTGACTACCCATGAGGAGGTAGGGATTTACATGGTTCCTCCCAAAAACGGCCGATAACACGTCGGCTATCTTTCGATCCACAGCTGACATCCCTTGTAGGTAACCTTAATGAAAGTATTGGAGCCCGCCCTGAAACTCCAATACGTCGGGATCAGGCGTTCTCTCTCCAATGACAACCAGAAGGGGTGACGACCCTTGACCGGGCGAACCTTGAAGTATTTATCCTTGAACCCATGGTAAGAGTCCTCGAACAAACCAAATATCCTCCGCCCTTGGGCAGATCGGAAGGACATAAACCCCTTCCTCGCTTTCCCCTCCTTGGAAGGGTTCGTAAGGTTGAAGAAAAAAAGGAAGACATCAACAGATGCCGGCAGCTCTAGGTACTCGCATACCATCTCGAAACAGCGAACCGACGCCCAACTGTTCGGATGCAGCTGCGACGGCACCACGGAAATCCGGCTTAAGAGTCCCATTTGGAAGGCGGAGAGGGGAATGAGAACCCCCACTTGAGTGAACATGACCTTATAAAACCAAATCTAATCGGGGACCCGGGGAGCATGGAAGTTGAGCTCATATAATCGCTCATGAGGAGCAGGGACGTACACGTCGTCGTTAGCCTCCTCGTCGGTACCCCACGCAAATAATTGGCCTGACGAAACTCGGTGAGCTCCTCCTCACCCATTTGATTTGGGGAATTCCTGATGTCAGAAACCACCCAGGCGTACGGGTCATAACCCGCGTCGGAGGTGGAAGCCCGAGCGACCACACGAGGCATACCTACAGTGGGGGCACCACTCGGTTAATCTATGAGGTCGGGAATCCGGAAGAAACCCAGAAACTACGTCTACCCTACAACCCAAACTAAACATGCCTGAAGTCAATGTCAAATGAAGCCTATCCCAGAATGGTAACCCCCATAACACCCCTGCTTGACATTAAAAAGATGTCTATCCTACGAGAATCAAAATGCAACAAATGCACACAATAGACATGCAAGAAAACATTAAAGCAGAAGAGAGAAAGGATCGAAGATTGCCTGAATCGGTTGCGAAAAAATGAGAAGGAAGGAGGAAAGATGCACGAGGATGCTAGAAGGAAGTTCTGAGATTTTCTGGGTGAAGAAGAAGGAGATAGTAGGAACAAGAGTGTAAAGAAAAAAACCAAAGCAAAAAGCTGTTTAAAACTGCCACCCAGAAAGCGCGAAAGGCCTGAGGGCAAAATAGTCTTTGCACACAGGATTTTACAGCCCATTATGAACATTTATTGCCCCGCGCGAAGAACGAGGCAACAAGCGGCCGTTCCAGCAACGAACAGACGCGCGCAAGAGGCACGTCCCCTCCCACAGACGGCCGACCTGGCGACAACGCACGAAAGGAGAGATGGCACGCCACCAACGATCCCTACGGTCGTTGCTGTCGCATTGGGGGCACCGTTACGGCCTGGCCCAAACTAAATGTGGGCTGGCCCGACCTGGGCACCGCCTGACCTGAACGGTTAGGAGCAAGGCGCCCGATCGTCGACTCAGACACGCGTCCCTGACAGCTCCGCTACAGCTGTGTAAGGGAGGTCACGATTGAGATGGGCCTGTCCTTGCAGGGCCCACCTCTGACATGGTATAAATGGGGAAGGACCTACCCTTCCCCCAAGGTACGTCACATACCGCCTTACCCCCTTTTTCGCCTGCACATTCGACTGACTTGAGCATCGAAGTGTCATTGCAGGTGCCCCTTTTTGCTAAGAGCTCGGAACGTCGGTTTTCCGTTTCACTCTCACAGCTCCTTCCGCATCACGCCCCACCTACTTGTACAAAGATCATCCCGAACCGTCTGGTACACGACTAACCGAACAATATTAATTACTTATATAAAGTGATATTAAATATTTTAATTTTAAAAATACAAATTAATTTTTAAAAATATATCATAAATACTTTTAAAAGCACCCTAAATTTCAAAGCTAATAAATAAATAAAACTTTATTTACCAATGACACCTCAATCCTCACATAGTAAATAATCATTGGTGCAAGGTCAAACCTCTACTAGGAGGTTGTGATAAATAGCAGTTGACCCCCATTCCAATGTAGACATCAGACTATCAGAGTCATCAAGCAGTGGCAAGCATCTACCAAGGCCAGTAAGCTAAGATTGTTTTTATATCTTGTAAACTATTAGGTTGATAAAATATTTAAAATATGATATAAAAGTAAAAATATAAAATTTAGTGATTTTATATTTTGTTTAGTAATAAACTAAATATAATATAAAATAAATAATAAAAAGTGTGATTTATTTTTATTTTTTATATAAAATTTAAAATAAAAAATATAATTATAAAAATTTAATAATAATAATAATAAAAATAAAAAAATAAGTTATATTTCTGTTCATTGATTTTATATTCTTTTATTAGAAAAAACACAAAATATATTAATTTAGTGTCTCAGGAAATTAGGATACAATAGTTTTATTTATATCTTATTTGTCAACTCCATATAACTATAACAAATTCAACAATTATTCAATCCACACATCAATTAAATTACATTTTTACCATTCTAAACCATCACAATTATTTTTTTCCTTTTATCATTATCAAAATTCATAATCCTTATCATTTGTCAACAACATCAATAATCATCAACAATTCAATCTTATCTTAGAGTCTATTAGCCTAAGTTGCCCACAATATTATATATTATTTAAAAAAAACGAATTCATACCTTGGTCGATTCTCACACAAGTTTAAAACACCAAAATAATTTCAAACAAGTTTCTAAAACTTAGCCACCACTTTAACTCAAATCCAAATGCTCCAAATCCACCAAGTTAACTCCAATCAATAAGAATTCCAAGCTACTACATATAATTTACTAAAAACTAATTTTACGGTTCACAAATATGACAAACCACAAGGGTATAGAACGTTCTTACCTTACCTACTGTGGGTTGGGACAAAAATCAACAATAACCCAAGGTTAATCACCATCTAAACAACCAAAACCACAAAATTCACTCAATAATTAAACCCAAAATGCGAAAAATGTATTGGGCAAAAAACTGGAGCATGGATTTTGAGATTCCTACCACTTTGTTTGGATAGAATCGAAGGATTCGGTGAAAGTTTTACGTGGTCACAAATGGCACACAAATCGAAACTCCATAACTCAAGTTATGAGTCGAAGAAGGTGATGATGAATAGTGTTTAAGTTTTCTTCTCCCTTCTCAATTCTCGGCTACTCTTCCCTTTCTTTGTGAAGAATGTTGCTGAAATAGTCACTTAATGAGCTTATATATGTTGGGCATTGGGCCCAACTTGAGTTCGATCCAACCGTTTAGCGTTTTTGGTTCGTTTTGTTAAACTATGGGCCAATAGATAAGATATAAGGTTCTGAGAAATCAAAAGCAATCCTAGAACTTCACATCGATACAGGATATTCAAGTTTAATGAAATATATAAATCAAACCATAAATAGGATAATCTAACTTAAGGTATTTCTACTCTAATAGTCACCACTATCCCAGAGCCTTCGCCAACCTATCTTCCATGCGATTCCATCACCACTGCCTACCAAACCTCCTCAATCCTAGCAGAAAACATAGGTATTGCAAACAAGTAAAGTACAAGCAGTATACATATACAACAAGAAAAATAAATAGCAAGTAAGCATGTGATTTATTTAGGCATAACTGAAGTTAAGCAAAGCAAACAACCATATAGAAGATGCATATGATGAATGATTGTCCTATTGACGATGATATCACTTGTCAGTTCAACTGCCAACCCAACACATCCTTTAGGAGGTAGCCTTTCTGCCATGTCCTGGTATATAGTGCCTGGCTCACTCTGTGCACCCAGGGATACAGTGCCCTACTCACTATCGTTCCTGGGATATAGTGCCCGACCCACTTTCATGCGCATCCCAGGGATATAGTGCCATGCTCACTCTTAATCCAGGGATATAATGTCCGGCTCACTCTTGTGTTAGAGAAGGTTATGTGAGTGGGTTGCCACCTTAGCCCTCACATCTGAACGTAGGCGGGAGACTGCCACAACTCTTACGCCGGCACTGCTACCTCGATAAGTGGGATTCACCACTGTCCTTGCCTAAGGCACATAGCGACTTACCAACAATAACATATCATGACTCATCATTCAGTGATTCATTGCTCGCACTCAGCAGATTTATCAACCTCAATCTTCCACAATTTCTTGTCAATTTTCATTATCTTAACTCATCATAATCATTCTTAGTTCTCAAGTTCTCTCTGAGTTCATAAACCATATAAATATCCTGAGATATATTGTCTGGCTCACTTTCAATCATGAGATATAATGCCAACTCACTCTTAACCAGTTCTCAATTCCTCATCAATTGAATACACCACAAATCAACTCCCACTAATTTCATTAACAAAACCTCCAAAACCTAAGTCAATGACTCTAAACTAATAATAAATAACCTTTTTAATTCGCACAAAACTCTCTCACTCATTTCAAAGCCTAATCATTAACTAAGGGATCTTGAATAATGACTAAAGAGGTTTTGAAGGTTAGAGAATTGGTAAAATATTTAAAATATCAATCTCAGCCAAAACAAAGGTTTACGGAAGTTTACAAGCTTGCCAGAAAGTCAAACAATTAAAAACAGAAGCTTGTGTGAAAAACAGGATATCGTGCATACGCACAGATTGTAAAATTCGTAGGGCATGCGTACGCACGAGTGTCAACACCTGCCCTGTTGCGTGTGTATAGTTCCTGCGCACCCAAATTAGAAATTCAGGTTTTCTACAATTTAGCCAAATTCAGTATTTTGTACCTAACTTCCAACATCCATAACTTTCTCTACAAAATTCCAATTTCCTAAATCTTTAAACCGTTTTAAAGATCTTAAAATTATCTTCAATTTGAAACAAAGTCCACTTAAATCTAAAATCCGAGACTTAAGTTATGGTCCAGCGAAATTGGTTAAAAATCTATTTTATCAAAATTGTGCCAAATCCTCTATTATTTCAAAACTCAAACCAACTTACTCACAACCCAAACAATACCAAAACAACTAAAAATCCTTACCAACATTCCTCAATTATTTTCTCAATCATTCAACCATATAAACCATTCAATTCTCACTTCATTTAATTCATTCAACAACTCTAAATTCAACCTAAATCACATCAAAATTCTTTAATTTCCATTAATCCACATCAACCTCAATATTACCATTCAAAATTTTTATAGATCATTAATTTTACATGTATTCCATATTTCATTCAATTAAACATAATTATCATCAACATTAATAATTCTTCAAACTCCCCATCAATACCAACAATCGTCGTCAACTCCATATCACCACAACAAACTCAACAATTATCAATCCTCACATCAATTAAACCACATGTTTACCATTTCAAACCATCACAATCATTGTTTCTCCATTTATCATTATCAAAACTCATAATCCTTATCATCTATCAACAACATCAATAATCATCATTAATTCAATCCTATCTTAAGGTCCACTAGTCTAAGTTACTCACAACATTACATATTATTTAAAGGAAACCGAAACCATACCTTGACCGATTTTCACACAAGCTCAAAATACCAAAATAATTCCAAACAAGCTTCCAAAGCTCAGTCATCACTTTAACTCACATCCAAATACTCCAAATCCACCAAGTTTATTCCAATAAACAAGAATATCAAGCTACTACATATAATTTACCAAAAATTAATCCTAGGATTCAAAAATATGACAAACCACAAGGGTATAGAGCGTTCTTACCTTACTTTCTGTGGATTAGGATAAAACTCAACAATAACCCAAGGTTAATCACCACCTAAACAACCAAAACCACAAAACTAACTCAATAATTAAACCCAAAATGCGAAAATATATAGGACAAAAAACTGGATCATGGATTTCGATATTCTTACTACCTTGTTTAGATATAATTGAAGAGCTCAACAAGAGCTTCGTGTGACCGCAAACGGAACGCAAATCAGAGCTCCGTAACTTAAGTTATTAGCAGAGAAAAGTGATGATAAATAGTGTTTAGGTTTTCTTCTCCCTTCTCAATTCTCAGCTGCTCTTCCCTTTTTTTTGCGAAGAATGTGACTGAAATGGCCACTTAACAAGCTTATATATGTTCGGCCTTGGCTCCAACTTGGGCCAGGTCCAACCGTTTAGTAATTTTGGTTTATTTGGTCCAATTTTAGGGCTAAAGCCTTTAAGATCAGTGTCCAATTTTTAATTCTAAATTATTTTTATCTTTCCTAGTTAATAAATTGAATTTTCTAAATTATTCACTCATAATTGAATTTGTTTTCTGACTCACAGTGCCGGTCTAATTTAAGTCAGTATGCGCTTTACACGATAAATCATTTTTTATGCTAAATTCTATTTTCTTCATTAGATTTTCTATTTTAATATTTCTTATCATTTTCAACCTATTCCAAATAATTAAATTATATTTTTATTTTATTTTAATTAAATAATTAATTAATTTTTAGTTCTTACACCTTTCAATATGGCACAAAGCTTGGCATGCATGATCGAGCAACTACCTAAATTATAGGAGAACCCAGTAATAAACTACTCTAAATGATCCCTGAATACGGCTCCACAAGCTGCACTTTAAGATTGAGAAAAAATGATCCATTCACATTAATTTTAATGGACTGCTCTGGTGGGGTTCTCCAACGGATCCAACGCTCCTGTGCTAAATTACCCCAACTCTGAAGAGTCCTGGTCTTGTACATATTCCAAATTTTTGTGCTTCTAACCTTGATGAGACTTGCCGTAATAGTTGGGCTCATGTCACTTCCTTCAAACACGCACTTGTTCTGGTAAAAACACAATGAGGAGATTGCAACACCAAATAAACAAGCCTAACTCCTAGAGTAGGAAAGATTATCGATAAGTCAATTCCTCTTGGCCATATGGAAGAATTTTGGGAGTGCATTTCTTGGTAGCAATTCATTCCAAACAATATGAGTATAGTGGCAATTTCTCAGTACATGCAGAGTAGTTTCATCCTCATTGTGGCATCTTGGGCATGCAATAACAGTGGTCATATGCCTCCTCCTTCGTTCATCACTGGTCAGCAAGGCATTTTTGGCTGCCAACCACAAGAAAAAATATTTTTTTTTTCTGGACCTTGTCACTTCAATGTAATATTAAACACTCGTTCCGAATTGTAGTTGTCTCCCACAATAGTTTGATAAGCCGATTTGAGGATGATGGAGCCATCAATAGAGGCAGCCCAGGCTACATGATCCGATGTCTTCTATGGGGATGGTGGAAAAATAGCTAAAATCTTGATAACTACCTCATCCGATAGCCATTCCATGAGCTTCCTAGCATCCCACGCACCTAGAACGAAAAGAAAGTCATTCAGTAATGTGTTATATTCAGTAGCAGATATTACCTAAGTTACGTATTGGTGAAGTTTACCCATCATTGGTACGCAATTAATTTCCCAAAACTGATGTGCGAACCATCCCAACACACCAAATAAAGTTTCGATTAACATCCTCCGATGCGAAACAGATCACATTCCAAAAATTTGGGTTGCTTCTCGTCTTTGAAATATTGGGTATTATATTATTTTCACAATTGTACTTTGCTCTAAGGACTCTAGTCCAGAGGGAGTCCTTTTGTTCCATAAGTCCCCATCCGACTTTCATCATAAAAGCACGGTTTAAGTCCTTGGCATGCTGAATATTCAGGCCTCCTGTTCTCTTTGGTTTACTAATATCCTTCCAATTTATAAGATGAACTTTTTTTTATTGTTCAATTTTTCTTCAAAGGAAGTTCCTGCAATGACGTCAATCATATTACAAGTAGCAATAAGAATAAAAGCAGTATACATAATATAACTAGGAATAGATGTTAGGACATATTTCACCAGAATTGCTCTCCCTATCAGAGATAAGGAAGAAGCCTTGCACTTATTGAGTCTTGAACTCATTTGTTGATAACTTCCTTAAAGGTGTCCTTTGAAGTTCTATAATGAAGCAAGGAAACACCTAAATACTTCCCAAGTCTTCAGTTCTAGAAAACTATAGAGTGTTACTAATATCATCCCTAACTGTGCCACCCACATTCTTCAAAAAGTAAATGCGAGTTTTCTTATTGCTCACTTTCTGGCCCGAGCTTTTGTAGAACTCCTTAAGGACTTTCTGGATAACCTCATCTTACTCCAGAGAAGCCTCTACAAAGAGCATTAAATCATCTACAAAATAGAGATAAGATAATTCTGGTCCCTAACTGCTGATACGAATAGGTTTTCAGAACTTGTCCCAATTCCATAGAATCCTCATTCTTGTTGTGAAAATAAAACTACAAACAAGCCTAATAAGTTGATCGGAGAATCTAATATCCACAAAAATATCTTTAATGAAGCTCCACTTTAGCTTGTCATAAGATTTTTCTAAATCAGTCTTGATAGCCATCCATCCTTTGGTTCCTTTCTTGTTTCTCATAGAGTGGATGACCTATTGTGTAATGATGATGTTATCTGGGCTATGTTTTCCCGAAACAAAGCTACTTTGCGTATGACTGACAATTTTCTCCATAACATTTCTAAATCTTCTTGCTAGGATCTTAGTAACAATCTTGTAAGATACATTACACAAGCTAATCGGTTGCATTTGTTTGAGATTGAAAACTGGCTCCACTTTAGGAATAAGCATTATTAGTGTTTCGTTAACCTCTTCAATGGCTTGCGGATTAGCAAAACTATTTTCAATAAGTCTACACACATCTGTCCCTACAAGGTCTAGTTACTCTGAAAAAATAACTTGAATGTCATCTTTCTCTGGAGCTTTTAGACTACCCATACTGAAGACGGAATCTTTAATTTCCTGAGAAGAGATTGGCCTGCCAATAAAATCCAAATCAGAATCATTAAAAAAAGGAAAGGCATTATTACGAATAAAGGAAGAATCATAAATATCATCAAGATAAAGAGTAGAGTAGAAAGAGGTGGCCATAGATTCTAAGGTTGTGGTATCTGAGATCCAGTTCACTTCCTCATCTTGAAGCGAAATAATTTTGTTTCTTCATCTTCTAGCCAGCGTTTTCCAATGAAAATATTTGGTATTTCTATCCCTATACTCCAACCAATTGTATCTTGATTTTTGATACCAGAGTAACTCTTCTTGGCCTATTATCTCTTCATACTCCTCCCAAAGATTAACCCTTAGTCTCTCAAGGAACAAATTGTTGTTGTAGTTTGGGCAATTAGCAATTCTCTAAAGTCTTAGAATTCTCTCCTTTTTTCGGATAATATTACCAAAGACAGAAAAATTCCATTCTTTTAGGACTATCTGTAACTCCGTAATACAATTAGACCAGAAATTCTGCATCTTCTAATTATTAGCCACTAGATTATCAAATTCCGGATGAGAAAGCCAAGCAGCTAGAAACCGAAACAACCTTTGCCTCCTCTTTGGTTAACTGTCTGGGTAAAATTGAAGGCAGAGGGGAGAATGGTCAAACTTGAGCATTTGTAGGTGTCTGACTCTGGCTTCTAAAAAAAAATTTACAGTCTAGATTGCATAAGCCCTTGTTAAGCCTCTCAACTAGATTTTCTCTCTTATATGTAAAAGGTCACCCTAAGTACCCTAAATCAATGAGACCGCAGTCATTGGTGCAAGAAGTAAAATCAGATTAAACACCCTAATTCTAGCCAACAGCATCCCCATGCATTCACAATCATAAAGGATAGCATTAAAATCTCCTAAAAGGCACCAAGGTTCGTCAATACTTGAACTAAAAATTCTGATGCCATTCCACAATTCCTTATGGTTGCTTTTCTGGGGGTTGCCATAGATGGTAGTTAAGACCCATAGAATCGAATCTTTTTCAACAACTCTCATATGAACAAATTGAGAATTGCTTTGAAGGATAGTAACATTCTAAAGCTCAGCATCTCACAAGAACCATATACCCCCAAGAGAAGCCTCTGACTTCCTTAACAAAGTGATTATCGAAAGGCAGCCGATCAAGGATCTTTTTCTCCTTCTCCCCACTAATGTGCGTTTCAAGAAGGATAAGAAAACTTATATCATACTCCTTTTTTGTGTCATGGATGAGGGTGGGAAAGGCTTTACCACCAACATCCCGGCCATTCCAAACTACAATATTTATCATTAAACCCAGAAAAGAAAGAGATCACCAAAAACAAAAAGACTAAGGGGCTGATTAAGACCCTTCTCCTGTACAAGGCATAAACTTGCCAACCTGGTCTGTACTGTCCATTAGAACTAGGGCTTCATTCATATTTATATTTGGCGGCTTCTCCTTCCAGACCTCCTTCCCCAACTTTTTCATCTCATCTTTCATCATGGGTTGACTTTGCGACAGAGGGGTTTGAAGAAGAAATTTCTTTTTCACCACATGTTGCTCAAAGATTTGACTATACAACTTAGAAGCATCAAAGCTCTCTCTTTGTTCTTTTTACATCCTTCTAATGTTATTTAACATCATTTTCTCGATCATAGCTTTCTTTGAATACTTGGTATCGGCAACAATGATAGATGTCTCTGCAGGAGTTTTAATCAAAGCTACTAGAATATAACTCTTGTTCTTGGGCATATGATTTTTTTCTGATTTGGAGGCCCATTAGCTTGGTTTGGGTACTTCTTGTGATTTTGGCTATTCTTCCCAGCCCATAGCTAAGCACTTTTTTGTATTCGATTGGGTTGCTCCTTCTTTGTTTGGCTTTGTTGGGCTACTTCTATCATAGGCCCATTTAGCAATTCTTCCTTCCTTACGTGATCTTCATGGATATTCCCATGCAATTTTTCTGCTTCTTAATTTTTCGAATCTTCATCACTTAGAACGTTATAACGAGATCCTTTCCCATCTTTATTATTTTCCCTATTAACATCTCTCTAATAACTCTTGAGTGTCTTTCCCTTTTAGCGTGCATTTTATTGTTATAGAATTTTTTTCCTTATTTGTCTTCAAACCATTATCCAGGGGCCAAAATCGGGAGGATCTTGATTCTTTCCTTGGTTAGGGGTTCTATTTGAAAATTCTAGATTTTGCTCATCATTACTATTGAGACTCTGATTTGCTTCCAACCTATTCTCTCCCCCGGTCGATGTTCTGCCCATGTCGGACCTCCATCTCCTTTGGAGCCTCACTGCATTGCTCAGTACTATGTCTATACTTACCGCAAAAGAAGCAAATCAAATGCAAACCTTCATACTCAATATTAAGAGTGCTCCCAAGCACTGAGATTCTTAGAACCAATTTCTGAGACAAGTCGATCTCTACACATAATCTAGCAAACTTCTCCCGAAAATGTATGGACATTGTTTTATCAATTTTGAGCATCGTCCCTATGATCAATCCCACTCTCCATATGAAGCGGTGATTATAAAGCTCTATAGGCAGATTAGGTATACGAATCTATGCTGCTATCTTTTTAACTGCATTTTCAAAAGTAATAAAGAAAGACTTCAATCTTTACACAATAAGATAATGTCCAGCAATCATACAAGGTTCTCCTATCAAGGCATGCGAGTAATCCTCCTCATCTGAAAAATGAACCAGAAGATAGTCACGGTTCATATCAATGATATTAATCGTACTTTTTTTAACCCAGTCTCTATTAAGGCGTTGTTCTATGAAGGCCAATCCCACTCGTTTTTCGAAGACTTTAACTATGAGTACAACACGCTAAGGCTTACACCATTCTTCAAACTCTTCTCGAAAAATCGGAATAGTAGGGCAAGGATAAAAAACTTTGCTTGCTTGCGTCGGGTCCTCAATATCCTTGTACCACCTATCCTCGGGATTTGACCATTCTCAGCAATAATATCACTTAGTTCTTCATTATCCCCCTCAAGTAGGCCCGTCGTTTTTAGGAGAAAATTCCTATAAGAAACTTTGGGAGAATTAGAAGGTTTAGCGCCTCCTTCTTCCGTAATTTTCATGGATTCTCCATGTTAAGATGGTTTCTCACCCCATCCTCCATAACTTCCATAGAGTTTTCACATTGGTTAATGTCAACATCATCTCGCGTCTTAACTTTTTAGTACTAAATTGCACAAGATTTGCTTCTTAAGACGAAACCCTAGCAAAATTTTTTTGAGATATCTTTTTGTAATGGAATATTACAATCAAAATTCTAAAACAAGATTATAGTTAACTCATCCAACTTGAAACAGTCATTAACTGTACTAATTCAAATAATTGCTCTTTCTTTAAAGATCACCGTTTTTTTCAATATTAAAACGGAATAGAATCATATTATTTATGTTTATTGTCCCCCTTCAAAACTAATGATTTTTCTCTAAATTCTTTTGATCATACTTTACACTCTTTTAATCTCTCAACATTTGTTTAGATGAGAAAGCAAACTCCGATAACTAATCTACGATCTAATACTTTAATATTAATTTTGTGTGTATATCTTTTTCTATATATTTTAATTTGGATTAAAACTCTAAAATATAACTCTCTTCCTCAATTTAATTTCCATATGTTCAAAAAAATAACATATAAATATAAACTCTTGTCCAATCCAATGTATACAAACTCTTCATGGTTAAAATGACTTAACGAATAATTTATCCTTAACTAAAAAGTTTCTATTTGATAAAGTATCCTTTGATCTTGTATTGAACTAGAAATAGAATTTTAAATTCGGTCTCGATATATAGTTAAATATTTTTATCAATCAAGTTCAACTAAGTTGACTCAAATTTAATAAAAACTATTTACACAATGTATAGGTAAATCACACACCTCTTCTTCATATTCTTTTTTCATTTTCATGTAATTTTTTTATTATCGTTCTTTTATTGTTATTGATGTTGTTGCATTTTTTTTCTATATCTCATTTTTCTCTTTTTGGTTGTTATTGTAATATTTTTATTTCTTCTTTTTTTGTTTATTTTTTATTTTTTTGTTCTTATTAAAATGATGAAACAATAAAAATTATAAAAGATAAAATAAAAGATATGAAAAATAAAAAGAAGAAGAAGATGATGAAAAAAAGGAGAAGTAGAGAGAAAATTTTAAATTGTGTAAAATTTATCAGAAAAATAATATTAAAATTTTTTAATTATAATACAAGAAATTTTTTAATTTTAATACTAAAATCTTTTAATCGTAAAATAAACTCTTATTAAGAAAGTAAAACAAAAAAATTATGAGAATGTAAAATAAAAAGAATTATAAGAATATAAAAAATCATGACAATGATGATAAAAAATTATCTAAAAACAGAAAAAAATTTAAATTATATAAAATTTATTATATATTAATCAAGTTTAATCAAGTTAAATTTAGGTAAATTTAACTAAATGATAAAAATTGACCACACTCACATGCACATCCACAATTCAAATGAGATCTACTAAATACCTAATTTTATATATTCAAGGCAACTACAGATTCCTCCTTTCTTCCACTCCTATATTTTGTTCATCCATCTATGTTTTCTTTACAAATTATTTTAGTAAATTATTATTTTTATTTATAAAATTTTAAAATAATAATAAATATATTTATAAATAAGCAAAATTAGATCGATAAAAGATGAATAAACTATATTTTTATTTATAAAAGTTTAAAATATTAATAAACCTAAATATGTTAAAATTTTAAATTTTATAGATAAAAATAATAATGTATTTAAATTATTTTCCAAAAAAATTATATTGACTGGTTCCCAGTGTAAAATTCTATAAAATGGTTAGCAATGTACACTTCTAGAAGGAAAAAGTTAGTAATATAATTATACAAATTGGTCCTATAAGTATAATAATAATTATTTTATATATTTATTAAAAACTAAAAACGTAAATTAAAAAGGAAAATAGTACTGTTTTTCTGACATGGACGCCATTTCTTCCGCGGCTTTAACTTTACCAAAGAGAAAGAGAATTGAATACGCGTAGCAGATTACTTTTTTTTAATAATTGAATAATTATTTTAAAAAAGATATTTCCTTTTCATCTTCCACCATCTTCTTCTCTCCAACTCTCAATCTGGGTCGTTCACTTTCTCTTCTTTCTTTCACTTTTCAACCTTCCGTTCAAGCTTCACCCTTATCTCTTCCCTCTTAATTCTTATTCTTAATATTAGTAATTATTAATAAAAAAGTAAACTTTTTTTCTTCTTTTTTGTGGGTATTTGTTGATTTTTATTTTCAGTGCGTTGCAAGTGGTAGTGAGTAGTGACAGAGCCTATTGTTTTGGATCTTTGGTTATAAAATTTTGATTTTTTTATTTAATTTATTAAAACTGGGTTTGTTGATGAGTGCTTCTGAACATGTGGGGTTTTATTCTTTGCCCCCTAAACAAAGGCAAATGTTGAATTTTTTATTTTTGTTTTTGTTTTCTTTAATTGGTCTATGAGCGTGATTTTGGGGATAGGGTCTGTGTTGGGTTGCATATAAAAATAAAATAAAAAATCCCTTTTTTTGGTTCTCTTCTCAAACCATGGAACCAAATCTTTCCCTTTGTGTATTCTGTGTGTAATAGCTTTGATTCATTTCAGTTAAGTTAGTTGGTCTTGTGTTGTTTTGTTTTGTGTGTGATTGATGCAGAGAAAAGGAAGAAGAAGAATGGCATGCTGAGAGTTTTGAAAAGTGTTAAGTGTTGATACTTTTTGTTAGGTAGTTCCATTTGTTGAAGGTGGAAAGAAAAAAAAAAAAAGAATAAAAATAAAATAAAATATAAAATGGGATCTGGTAATGAAGTTCATTCTGTTGGAGAGTTCAATTTAGATGCCAAGTGGCTTATAGATCCCAAGCAACTCTTTGTTGGCCCAAAAATTGGGGAAGGTGCTCATGCCAAGGTCTATGAGGGAAAGTAAGTCAACCCTTCTTCTCTGGTTCCTTTTCTCTTTTTTTCTCTCTCTTTGATTTTGTAGTTGAAATCTAATTTTGGAATCAACTTTTGTTTTTGTCCTTATAAGTCATAACAATTTCTACTTTCCTTTATTTTTTCTCCATGGTTTGTGCAAATTTTTGTTTTACTAGTAAATCATTAGTTAGCATTAATCTCGTTCTCCTCTGATCTCAGATTAAGTCCAATCTAGATTAAGTTCACACTATGCATTCATTAGATGGTATTATTTGATGAATTGTGTAGTTTGCTTACTTGCTATTTTTGGAATTTTCTGGATGCAGGTATAAAAATCAGAATGTTGCTGTTAAGATTATCAACAAAGGAGAAACCCCAGAAGAGATTTCGAGGAGGGAAGCTCGGTTCGGAAGAGAGGTAGCCATGCTATCGAAAGTTCAACACAAGAATCTGGTTAAGGTTGTTAGCCCCATATCATGAATTGTGTGCTTTCCTTCTTTTGAATCCAAGTTAGATATATAGCTTCATTTCATTATGTTTGGTTGACAGGTACAAAAGCCATGTTTGGTTGTGTCTCATGAAAGTTTTTATGTTTATTGTTGTTTCGGTTTGATGCCAGTTTATTGGGGCCTGCAAAGAACCTGTTATGGTTATAGTAACTGAACTTCTATTAGGTGGAACGCTGCGCAAATATCTCTTGAGCATGCGGCCAAACTGCTTGGATATGCGTGTGGCAGTTGGATTTGCTCTTGATATTGCTCGAGCAATGGAATGTTTACACTCCCATGGGATCATTCATCGGGACCTTAAACCGGGTATGCTCTATGATTGTTGAAAATTTTCACAATGAGCTGGTAGCTGTTAATGGAAATGATTATGACACGGTTAACTAACCTAGTTAGGTCACATTTTTCATGTTACATTGCAAATAGTTTGTTCTCCTAATTAATTAGACCTTCCAACAACTAAGATCTGTTCCATTAGATGGGATTCACTACATCCATTGAGCGATGCCAAAGTGCTCTATTGTGATTTGTGAATCATATCTATGTTTAATAAGTAATTATCATTTAAATTTAAATCTCATTTGATAATATTGTTAAACCGTTCAAGCAAATTGAAAAGTGCAAGTGGCGCCTTTTCTTTCTTGGCCACTATTATCCCATGCCAAAAGTGAGTGGGTAGTTGGCAAATCACTGTTATTTTAATATTATCCGGAAATTCTAGGCCACTGAGTTTGAGATGATAGAATATTTTGATAATATTAGCATGTATCTTATGCATCAAAGAAAAAGCATAATTCTGATAACTTGTTTCTTCTTTACTTCCCAGATAATTTGATCTTAACAGGAGATCATAAAACAGTTAAACTTGCTGATTTCGGTCTGGCCAGAGAAGAGTCTTTAACGGAGATGATGACTGCGGAAACTGGGACATACCGTTGGATGGCTCCAGAAGTATAAATCTATTCTCAAAAGCTTTGAACATTTATTAAATTTCCAGTAGGTGGTGCCGTATTATTATGGAACTCATTATTACTTTCTTGTTTGGTGGCAGCTTTATAGCACCGTCACTCTGCGACAAGGCGAGAAGAAACATTACAACCATAAGGTTGATGCTTACAGCTTCGCGATTGTGTTGTGGGAGCTGATCCATAATAAGTTGCCATTTGAAGGCATGTCTAATTTACAGGCCGCATACGCGGCTGCTTTTAAGGTAAGATGACATTTCAATACTTGCTTCATATTCAATTTGGCTTAAGATGATCATATAGAATTTTGTTGCACCACTTACAAAAGGTCTCCATTCTACAGTTATGCTGAGTTACATTTTTTTAAGGGTCCATAAAGGCATATTTAACCTTTTCATTTGGGGTCTAATTTGGTCTGATATATTAATGCATATTTAATATTTATACTGTCATGAAAAATAGACGATTTTCGTAGAATGTTAAAAGTCTATTCAATTTTTTTATTCAAGTATGATCAAAGTGAGCAAAAAATATGCAACATTTTGATTATCAGACTTCAAAAATTTGAAGGAACCATTTCATTGTACGTGTTTGTTTCAACTTATTTTGGAAAAAAATGGTTTTCATAAATAATACAGGAGGAGGTTTGTGTTAGGCCTTTTAACAGCCAGTATAAAAAATTAAAAACTTTGTCGAATCTTTATGACATGGACCAAACACCTTATTGCGCCAAAGCTAGGTCATTTCCCGGAAGCAACGGGTTGTATGGCTTGAGTAATAGTGTCAAATGAGCAAGATGCGTTGCATTGTTGCCCGGGGGTAGTGCAAAATGAGTAAAGGTTCCAACGTTTTCGTGAATGGACGAGAGTAAATAAATTAGTTCACCAAGAAACTTGGTGGATAAGGTTTTGTTTTTATTGTTTCCATAAACAATTGTACTTCTTAGGTTATGCCATTGGGTTGTTATACTTTCTAGTTGTTATATTCTCATTATTATTTGATTTTACTAAGATTCATTATACAACTATTTTACTCTTTCAGAACACAAGGCCTAGTGCTGATGACCTTCCTGAGGATTTAGCCATGATTGTAACTTCATGTTGGAAGGAGGATCCAAATGACCGACCGAATTTCACGCAAATCATACAGATGCTTCTCCGATATCTCTCCACCATTTCTCCACAAGAGCCGGTTGTTCCTCAGCGGATGAATTCATCGGAGAATGCCGTATTGCCACCGGAGTCCCCCGGCACAAGCGCTTTGATGTCTAGGAGAGATGACTCCGGGGAAATCCCGAAAGCCGGTATGGAAGACAGACCTAAAGGGTTTTTCTTCTGCTTTAACCAGTGTTACTGATTATGATCCCACAAAAGGGCACCCCTCAATATCAGTTAGGGAAGAAAAACTAAATAAAGATCACATGCACCAATTGTAACTGCTAGAATCTTGATAAGAAAATGTTAACTATGATTATCAAATAAGTCAAGTTTAGTAGCAATTGTAACAAAGAAGGCACCTTAGCTCTCAGCAAGAGTTGCAAGCTTTTTAACATTATGTTGACTTATTTCTGACTGGCATATCCAAGAAAAGCTCAGAAAATTTTGGGGTCAAGGTTGCTGAGATGTAATATCATTGTAAATTATAAGGTTTCATATAATTGCCTTCACCCCCCTCTTGTTATATATACATATAGATGTGGCATGGATAGTAAAATCATAAGGGTGAAAAATGTTCTGTTGGTCCATTTATTTGTTCCATTCATGAGTGTTTGTGATAGTCAATTAAGCAGCAAAAATGTTCATGAACTAAATTCAGATTAAAAGATGAACCTAATCTTGTAGTAGCTAAAAACATGTATTAGTTATTGAACTGAAACGACTATAATTTTTTTAAGTAATTGAGAAACAACAAAAGTAAAATGAGAAAATGGGAACATATTGTCAAGATTTTGGTTAATTGAATTAAGAATCAAAGTAAAAAATTTAATCGCCGTTGCCGGGGATCGAACCCGGGTCGTCCGCGTGACAGGCGGAAATACTCACCACTATACTACAACGACTAGCTGAGACGTGAACAACAAATAATTGTTTATCAAATATTACATGTCAAATCTTACATACTCGATTCATCTCGGGGTTAGTGCTGAGAAGATTGTTAATAACGCTATTAAAGTTTAGCTTGGGGAAAAAGAAAGAGTAATTTACCATAATGCCACTGTCAAGTGTCAACGAGTGAAGACTTAACGCCAAAGCAAAGGTTCGGATTGGTGGAGTCTATCGTGGGTCCCACTCCGAACCAAAGACATAGAGATGTTGTTCTTACAAGAGTTTAGGTTCGGATAACCGAACCAACGAGTGTGTTTTCCCGCTTTCTCTCTCATTCTCTGACTACCTTACTCACTTGCCTAAGCAAACCGCGACAGCATAAATACTCAAACTCGCTTTCAAACGAGCCTTTCTCTTTTTGATTATCTCTCTATCTATCTATGATCATTTCTTCTTTGTGTCTTAGATTCTGATTCTTGATTGGTTTCTCCATTTTTGGCAAGTTGTTTCTTGAATTGCAATAATGGCTAGGTGAGCTATAGATTTTTAACAGAATGTGGAGATTTTTTATTTTGTGCATCTGATAAAGCTTTCACTACCTTCTTCTTCTTGTGATTTGGAGACCCTTCATAGCGTTGATGAATAAAAATTCAACTTTTTCAACTGGGGTTTTTTTTTTAGGGTGGTGTCATTGGAATGTTCCCCTGTTTCTCAGCATTGTTTTTGTTTTCTCTTCTTTTCAGTTTCCTAACAAATATATATATTAAAATATAAAACTATATGGTTGAGTTTTGATGATGAATGGATCATGGATGATAGCATGTTTTGGCTTTTATTTTCCCCTAAATAATAATCATGGGAAGATGGATGATGGATTATGTTACATATTCCCATTACAATGAGTTTACCTTAGCTTATTTCTTGTGTTTTTGAAGATAATGTGATTGTTAAACCTAAATTTTAAGCAAATTTGGACATGCATGCACTGAATTGGGGATTAGAAAGGATATATAGATGTACTAACTCTTATTTTCTCGCGCGAAAGAAACATTTGAGAGGTACTAAATGATGATCATAGCTCCTGGATGATTGAAATGTGAAGTAAAAAGCCCAGATGGTTTAGCTGGATTTCCAAATATACTACATTGTTTATGAACAAGAATTAATTCATAAATAAAGAACTTCAGTTCATCATCCTTGAGTCTGAAATCTGTCCTTTGTGTTCCTCAAAATGAAGTTAGTAGAACAAATTTTCTGCAGAGGATACAGTTGGAGATCACTTACAATGCACAAGCCTTTCTTAACTATTAACCTAATTTTAATGATCAATGGCATCACATAAAAACTAGTTTTCATGTCTAAATTTAACTTCATAGGTTTGAAAGATCAAGGCTTCTATCATTGATGTCCTTAAACATGATCAGTGCAATCATTAGAAATAGTAGATTTTTCACTTGACCTATAGTTATATCTTAGAAACTATAGAACACAAAGCATGCTAATTCTAATTTCTACGAATCCTTCTTATGATATTATGGTTCATTTCTTCATATTTAATACAGTTTCACAACCTCTTTATGTATCAGTCTAGTTACTTCTTTTTCTTCTTTTTTATTTCTCAAAACCCAAATATGATTTCGACAATCTGCGAATTCGTATTTGAATTTGCAGAAGCTGGGTTATTGACATTGGAGGACTTGCAAAGAAAGTGAAGAATAATACATTGCCATTAGCTGATCAAATCAATGACTGTGGAGCATATTGTGAATGTCCAATATGTCATTATCACATTGATAACATTGATGTATGCTATAATGAATTCAACAAAATCTTCAATCTCTGTTCATAACTTCATGTATAAATTCATGATTACAGATGTTTCATTAAGAACATTCCTTTGCCTTTTGTAGGTTTCTCCTGAGTGGCCAGGCTTTCCGGCCGGCGTGAAGTTTGATCCTTCCGACATAGAACTGTTAGAACATTTGGCAGCAAAATGTTGTGTTGGGAACAAAGTGCCTCATGCCTTTATCCAAGATTTCATCCCAACACTAGAAGGAGACCAAGGAATATGCTACACACATCCAGAAAATCTTCCAGGTGAGGTTTCTCTAGTTACCTTCTCTTTCAATGTTAGCTAATAACTTAAAATGAGGGTTCCTTATGGAACCTTATTCCTTAAAGATATTGCTCTTTTTTTGTGAACATTTATACTTGACCAAGAAACTAGAAAAGGATGAAAAATACAATACATTCTAGCATGTTGGGATCTATAATGTAGTGGTTTAATCAAATATCAACAGGCATATAACAAACTTGCTTGGATTGTGGATCTTACTTTAGCATGAAATTCCAAGTTGAGTGTTAGGATTTGAGATAGTAAGAGCAAGCAAGCTGAATAACAAAAAGTGACACAAAATAAATTAACGTGGTTCAGCTTATGCCTATGTGGCAAAGACGACAAACAAATATGAAGGAAATACAAAATATGTGATACCAAAGTAATGACCAAATACTTAAACTAAACCAAGTCTCAAATACACCAAAAATACTTTATAGTACTATCAAATAGTATAAAGTATAAACTCTCTATCTCAAGAGAAGTAAACAAGAACAAAATACTCCTCACGATACAAAGAGAGACATGAATAATTAATACGAATCTTCACTAACAACCAAAAGAGTAACCAAATAGACTTGGTACACACTACGTGGAGAAACAACACTCAAAATGAGACCTTACAAATTTTCACTAACAACACTAATATTAACTCATAATTCAAATTCCATACATCTGAATCACCAAACTCTTAGTCTTTTATATTAGCAACTAATGTGAACAGGATGGCGAAGTATATCTACCATGTATGCATATGAACACACAAGTTTCAACTTGTGACATGTTTGAAAGTTGAACAATTTCAATTTGATCTTTGTTCATTTCACCATGCATGTTCAAACTCCTTTTGAATAGTAGCCCCAATTTCAATTTGATCTTTGTTCCTTTTGATCACCTTGCATCCAAATTGATTTTGATTTGGCAGTAGTTAAGTAATACAATCCGATGTGTAAATTATAGGATTCGAATCATGAGTGTAATAGTTATCTCAGCAAGGCAAAGTGTGATAAACCAATGTCCTAAGACTCAGAGTAGTTCATGCACATAGCAGAAACAAGAGAAGGAAAGAGAAGAACAATGAATATGAAATTCATGTAGCATTTGGAATCAATGAATTGTGTATAGTTCTCAAAGTTGTGAACCATATATAATTAACTACCTCATAACAATGACATTTCAACATTCTCAAAAAAAATTAGACCTGCAATGTTTTCAGGTGCTAAGAAAGATGGGGCCAGTGTTCATTTCTTTCACAAAACAACTAATGCATATGCTACCGGACAACGAAAGCGTCGAAAGATTAATCATCAACTAGGCCTAAGTGAGGAGCATGTTCGCTGGCATAAGACCGGTAAGACCAAAGCTGTAACAGAAAATGGAGTACACAAGGGCTTCAAGAAGATCATGGTTCTTTACGTAAGGCCTAAGAGAGGAGCAAAGCCGAATAAATCGAAATGGGTGATGCATCAGTACCATCTAGGGAGTGAAGAAGGTGAGAAGGAAGGTGAATATGTGGTTTCAAAGATTTTCTATCAGCAGCAGAAGAAAACTAAGAAGAATAAGCTGAATCCATTGGTGGCTGAAGATTCTGTCATGGCATTACAAGCAAGTCCAAGAACACCGAATCCAAATCCACCAAAACGGCCTCGGACAGGAAAATCTGTTGATTTTGAAGAAACTGACCTTATGCTATTCACTCAGGTAGGTAGCTATTGAAGGCTGATCATCCTTTTAGTGAATTCAAATGAAAAAGAGAAATGAAATACTCCCTCAATTCTATGAACATTTCTTGATTGTACTAATAGGCCTAGAACTAAGTTATGCTAAATTTTTTTACTATATATGCGTTTTGATTTGTTTTATTCGGAATTTTCATGTGATGGACTAGGGTGGAAAGCCTACTATTCATGGAGAATCACTTGAACCACCACCATCTGAAGTTCATGGTGATGAAAATAATGGAGGCTTTAACAACACTGCATTGTTATCTGTTGAAACACAACCTGTCAACTCTGACTTTATTGGATTGGATGATATCTTACTATGCAAGGAACAGACATTAGATTCTTCTTCTGCTCACCTAAATGATTCGGGTTTGAAGTCCAACAATCTGAAAGGCTTTGCTTGCAATGCAAATGGAAATGCAGGTGAATTGTTTGGGGATGTGAATGATTGTTATGGAATTTCAGTGCTGGATAACCTGGGACTGGACAGTCCTCCCGATTTTGATCTTTCTGTAAGCACTCGATCACCCTTGTCGTCGTAGGGTATGTTCGGTTCGCAGTGTAAAATTAAAATGGAACGAAAGTTTTCATGGATGAGCACTGTTTGTAAAAGTTTAAAAGATGAAGTTGTTCCATGAAATTGTCCATCCTATTGTCACCATGCAACCAAACATATCATTAGCTTATATTCGAGAAGTGTCTTAGAACAGAAAATACAAAGATACCGAAATAATTTTTGTTCTGTTATAAACACATTTTGTCATAGAGTAGAAATTTCTATAAATAAGTTTGTGTTTTCTAATATATCTGTATTTCTGTTCTAAGACAATCATCAAATATGACCTTTGTGGTTTTTTTATTATGTTAACATGCTCTCACTTATATGTGATGCAGAATTTGCAATTTTGTTCTCAAGACAATATCATTGACCTTCAATGGCTGGACAAACCATAATGTATTTGCTGAACCAAGTTGTATTTGACACCAATGCTAATCCCAGAAGAGATATCATTCATATAGTTGAATCATTTAGCTTAAGTAGGTGTAAGGTTTTCTATATGTGAACTGTTTCACTCTACCATGTTGTATCGTGAGAAGTATTGTCATTGTTTGTCTGAGTTTAGAATTTAGAATTTAGAACGTATTGTCGTGACGAAATATTTTAACTAGTAAATAAATTGTTGTTTAATTGTAATATGATATCTCAGTTCATATTGTATTAGTTTGTCATCTGAGAATATGAATTTGTATCTATGTTAGTAAGAGTGGATTTTCTTGTCCAGTTGATATGTGTTTGTGAAACACGTTGAAGAGGATAAAAGTGCGTTTCAGTGCTTTGAACGTTGTTCTTTCATGTTTGGCAACTTTTTTTCTTTGAATACCAACGTGATTCTGCATCCCAAAAATTCGTTTACTAGAAGCAAGAAATTATAACTTCTGCGTTTACTCAACGCAACGCACGTTTAGGTTGTTGCTAGTTATTATTGGTTTTTCCATAATTTTTTTAAAATAAATACTGAGAATATTAAAATAATTATTCTAATTTTTGTGCACTGTTTATTATTTTAATTTTTTATAATATGTATTATTGTTTTTATTAGAAATGATAAATTAAATAAAAAATTAATTATAAATAATAATAAAAATATAACTTATAAAGAATTAGAACCTAAAATAATAATAAAAATAAAATTATTAAGAATACTAAAATCAAAATCAATTTTAGTAAAAATTGTCAAACATAAATCATGTTGCACAAACTCACTTTTATCCAAAATCAATTCTATAAAATCACTTTCATTCAAACTTCAATTTAGCCAACGTGAATCCAAACACACACTAAGTATCTAATCATATAATAGCAGCATAATATATGTTTTTAGCCTTTTAGGAACCAAGATTTGGATTGCCTAAATGTTTCACTATTTAAAATGCTTGTAGTTGTGACAAGTAAGCACAATTTTATTGGCTCCTAATCTTAAGAAATATTTCTCTTACTGTACAATTAGATTTTTATCTTTTTTGTTTTGTTTTGTGGTACAATTAGATTTTTATCTAATCTCCTTATTCTTCTCTATCTCATCTTATCTTATGAAAATAATCATATTTGCCTATTTTATGATAAAAATAATCATATCTTTTAACAAATGGTTGTCCTGTTTATGTGTTAAGTAAGCATTGAAAGTGATGCAAGTTGAAGACAAGTTTGATATAGTCTTTTTTCTGTCTACATATAACTTAAAAATTAAAATATACGAATTGAAGAATTATTAACTGAAAAAACTAGTGCATATTATCCTTTTTAAAGTTAAGAGCTTTCAAATTTAAAGCAATCTAAATAAAATTATTTATTCAATTTAATTTAAATAAAAAAATTAATCAAAACTAAGGTGATAAATTGATAATGATAGGGTAAGATAGAGTTTAAAGTTAAACTTTATCCTAACTTTACATCCACGTTTAAGTTTCTCAATCTGAATTCTATTCGCACTTTAAACAAATATTATTTATAACTAAAAAATATTTTTATTCAAATATAATATTTAATTCTTCTGAATTTTATAATATCAAATATTATTTATATATTATTAACAAATTTAATTAATAATTTGATAACATTAAATAATTGTGTAAAGGAAAACTTGGTTAAATTTCCATTCCACTCATTTATCAAATTATTATTTTATTCTTGAATTTAAAATTTTAGTTATAATATTTTAATTTGTTACATATTTATATTTTATTCATATATTATTATTTAGTGAATATTTATTTTACCAATTTAAAAATTATTTTTATTTTTTAATAATAACATCTTTAAAAAAAATTAAAAAAATCGAATTAGATTAAATTGAAAATAAAATAAAATTGATTCAATTAACCATTAGCCATAGCTTTCTAAGCCCTCTCTCTCCCATACAAAAAACCTAAACCTACAATTCAAGGGCGCGTTTGGCAAAGTTTCGATTTTCCAATAGCAACGACAACTATGGAGAATTGATTCAGATTACTTCTTCTTTGAATGATATTCAAGACATGCTAGAGAATGAGAGAGAGCGATTAAACCCTGAAAGAACAGCGAAGAAGAGTGAGTGAGTGAGTGACTACTGAATAGTGAATATTGGCATATACTTTAACTGTTAACTGATTCAACCACCACCTTCGATTCTTCGATTCATCAATGTTTGCTGCTAGGAATCTGCAGAAGCATTGCTTCAAGTCGCTACCCTCTCTCCTTCAACTTCATCCCAATCTCTACAAGTATGTCTTTCTTCTCTAATTCTCTGTTTTTTTGTTTTTGGATTTAAATAATGAAATTCCATCTATACCCAATTCTGTTTCAATTCAAAGTTTATAGCTTTGGCTGAAATGAGTGTGATTTCTTTGTTACTCTCTTCCAACTTTAGATGTTTAGCAACAGTAGCTTTTTCTTGCCGTAGGTTTGAATTTGATTGGGGATCCCTTTTGTTTTCAATCCCACCAGTGACCGAGGTCTGTGTGTATTGTATAGTATGAACAAGAAATTGAATTTCTTTGTTGTTAATTTAATAGTGTTTCTAGTTTTCTGTTAGCATAGAGATGCTATTTTACCATTTGTCAAGATTCCTTTGTGATTCTGATTTTTTTTTTCCTTTTCTTTTTCTGTTCAGAAATGCTGTAACTTTAGAACATGCACAGCTGCACATATCAACCAACATTATTCAAGTTCAACCACATGATGAAGTTACTTCGAAGTATTCATCTTTTAAGACATTCAATCTTTTGAATGGATCATCGCGGGCAATGTCAACGAAAGGAAGGAGTATGAGAAGCAAGGTGGAAAGGCGAATGCAGAAGGAGTCTGGTAAAACATTAAGGGAGATTCGGAGAGCTAAGAAACTGAAGAAGAAACTAATGACTGAGGAGGAGAGGCTCATTTACAATCTCAAAAGGGTAAGTTCTCGAGTCCTTCTTTTAAGCAGTTCGAAAATCGAAATAGCTGTTTGTACTTGACTATTTACTTCATGCTAAGTTCATGTAATGATGTTGTAATAGTTGGCATAAAGGATTTGCATTTGTTGGTGTGGTTGCTATCGGTAAATAGAATTTTGTTCTAATTGCTCATTAAGATTGAATGACTTTATTTGAATTGGTAAAAGGAATTGTGTTATATGTTATACCGATAATGCCTGAACTTAGATGTCTGTGGGAAACGGGGTAAGCTCAAATGTTTCTCTAAGACAGTATGTAGCATTTAAGGTTGCTGTTGTTTCTTGATCGAAGAAAATAGAAATTGATTATTTGGTATCGGCTTTAAGTTTCATTTAAGTCATTTCTTTGATAGATTTTACGTCTACATTGTAGATTGCTCATTTGAACTAACGTTCGGTCAATATTGTTGTGTCGCTTGTTATATGTTAAATCTATATTGACTTACTTTTCAACTAGTGCAGGCCAAGAAAAAAGTGGCATTGCTACTACAAAAGCTCAAGAAATATGAACTACCGGACCTGCCTCCCCCCCGGCATGATCCAGAGCTCTTAACACCTGAACAGCTTCAGGCATTTAAAAAAATTGGATTCAAGAATAAGAATTATGTTCCAGTTGGTGTCCGTG
Organism: Arachis duranensis; assembly: GCF_000817695.3. Taxonomy (NCBI): domain Eukaryota; kingdom Viridiplantae; phylum Streptophyta; class Magnoliopsida; order Fabales; family Fabaceae; genus Arachis; species Arachis duranensis. The sequence goes on from NC_029776.3 coordinate 84,667,483, forward strand.
GAGTCTTTGGAGGAGTTGTTCAAAATATGCACATGCATTGGAAGTTTCATGAGACTGTGCAAGTTTGTTGCGACAACTTTCCCAAGGAAAAAATCAAAGAGATGGCCTCAATGCTGGCAAGATTGAGTGGTGGGATTGTGATTAATGTTCACAATGTGAAAACAATCATCATGTTCCGTGGTAGAAATTATCGTCAACCTAAAAATTTAATACCTGTTAACACCCTTACAAAGAGGAAGGTGAGCTTCACATTGTTATATTCCTCGTTGTACTTTATAACATCTTTCTTGATGCCAATATTGAAAAATCCAATTTACTCCCCTGAACTTTATTCATATGCAGCTTTGAGGGTAAATTGCGTGAGTCAAAGTTCAAGGGGATAAATATATTGCACTTTTCCCTTATCATTATTATTTATCTTCTTTTAATAAAAAATAAAAAGAAATCTTTCTTTTGCTCCCTAGTAGCTGATATAGGAAGAAATTAATGTTGGAGGAGGTAATGTAGTATTTCCTAATTCCTATTGTATGCAGGCTCTATTCAAGGCAAGATTTGAGCAAGCTCTCGAATCTCAGAAGTTAAACATAAAGAAATTAGAACAGCAGCTCCGGCGGATGGGAGTAAATCCCGAGGATCCGGCTGCCATGGCTAGCATCCAGAGAGTTGCTTCCACGTTTTTCAATGCCATTGACAAGAAAGAGGGAAGCCCTTATGTCTTCAAAGAAGGCAAGGCATCACTAATTGAGCCTCCCGAAAGTTTGGAAGAGCCGGAGCCTGCCGATGATAGTGATCAAGAAGAGTTAGATCGGTTCATTGCTGAGATAGAGGATGCAGCAGATAAAGAATACGAAGCTGAAGAAGCGAAAGAGAATGAAGAGATGGGCAGGATTAGATATTGGAACAGAGAAGAGTATAGTGGGAGATTCAGAAGATTGGATGCTTCTAGAAATGATGACTATGACAATGAGGGTAGAGGCTCAAGGGTTCGGCAGAAAACACATTCCAAGCATCGAGTCACTGATAGTGAAGATGAAGACAACACTCATTCTGATGACAACAGCGTTGATGATTGGCAATCAAGTAATATCTCTGATGCTAGTGATCTCGACGGAGATTCTGACTCTTACGGCCGGTTAGAAGCTAGGCCTAGGTTCAAGGGAAACAGGGTAGATAGAGGGAAGCAGAATAATACCGGTGCATATAGCTCCAGAACTAGAGAAAGCTCAAATAGGCAGAGTGAGGGTAAATTTAAGAGGAATATAGCCACAGAAGATTCTGAATCAGAAAGTATGTTCAGTGATGTCGAGAATGCAATGTGGGAGTCCGACGGGGAAGAAAACGACACGGCAAGACAGTTCGGGGAAGACTACAAGAGCCGCAGCAGTGACGATGAGTAATCACATCAAATCAAGAGCGACAAAAGGAATGGTAAGTAGGGTCAAGAGGGTAAGGTCAGTGATTCTTCTGGCTATCATAATGCACTAAAGAGTGCACTTGGTGACTCAGAAGATTGGATGTTGAATTCAGATGTTGAAAAAGACACAAGAGTATCTAGAGCTGATACTAATAGTGAAAAAAAAGTAATGTTGCTAAGAAAGATAACAAAATAACACCATAAAATGCAACATCATTGATCATTGATTTCATTGATAACATAAAGAATGTATTAGGCACATAAATGTCCCAGTCATTCTGGTGATTTCTTGTTAGACCCAATTTTTAGCTAGAAATATTTTGTATACTTATTTTCTCTGGTATACTTATTTTTTACTCTCCAGTATGAAACTCAGGAGTATTGTGAATCTATTATGCGGTGACATATCAAATATTTGATGATTTTGTTGAAGAAGATTTAAACCTTAGGAAATATTTCACTTAGGATTGCTAATTGTTGAGTTTATTTAATAATTTTGAAAAGAAAAATTTTAAACATTTTTTTCCATACAAAATAAATGTGTTTAGATAGATAAATTATGGGGTAATTTACCCTTTTAAATAAATTGGCCATCAATATTACCAAAAAAAGAATGTTAGGGGTCTAGCAACTTTTGTGATTTGTAGCCATTAAATAGTCATTAATGATGATCTAACGATGTGAGATTGGTGTGAGATTTCATCCAATGATTCACTTTTCTTTACTGGTTACATGCTGGCCAGAATTTAATAAAATTGTTGGCTCGTAGACTTTTCCATTACGAAAATACATATTTTGCAAAATAAATACTGAAAAACATTTTTTCATAAATTATGTAAATCGCAAACAGATGTATCACATAATCTGCAGTAGAGGGGTAGAGGTGTCGTGGTGCATAGACCGCTACAGGGGTGTCGCGGTTTATGCTTTGTCAACTTTGCCTATAAATACCAAGATAGGAAGTGGATATTAGAGGAGAATCATTTTCATTCTTGGATCTAAATACATTTCAATTGAATTAAATCATTAAATGATGCTTTTTTTGTTTTGATTTTGAATGGCACATAATGTATTAGTAAAGTGAAAAATATTGATATTATTGTTTATTTAAATTATTTTTTATTAATTTAATAACGATAATAATTAATTATAGTAGAGTATATAAAGAGTATATCATGTTAATTACAAAATATTTTTTAGTAAAAATAAAAAGCTAAAAAAATATTTTGTGGATAATTTGATGTACTTCTTATGTACTTTTATTATAATTAATTACTATCAATATTAAATAAATAAAAAAATAATATAAATAACATTATTATATTTATTATTGCTTTGGACTAATAAATAATGAATATAATAATTAGATGGCCAAAGATTATTGATGAATAATTACATGTTCATTGATGTCGAGAATGCAACGTGGGAGTCCGACGGGGAAGAAAATGACACGGAAGACAGTTCGGGAAAGACTACAAGAGCCGCAGCAGTGAACATGAGTAATCATATCGAATCAAGACCGACAAAAGAAATAGTAAGAAATGCACTTAGTGACTCAGAAAAGATTGGATGTTGAATTCAAATGCTGAAAAAGACACAAGAGTATCTAGAGCTGATACTAATAATGAAAAAAGTAATGTTGCTAAGAAAGACAACAAAATAACACCATAAAATGCAACATCATTGATCATTGATTTCATTGATAACATAAGGAATGTATTAGGCACATAAATGTCCCGGTCATTCTGGTGATTTCTTGTTAGACCTAATTTTTAGCGAAAAATATTTTCTATACTTATTTTTTTAGTAATTTATTTTTGACTCTCGAATATGAAATTCAGTGTCATACCTTTAATGGTGATATTCCAATAAACTCAGGAGTACTGTGAATCAGTTATGTGGTGACATATCAAACATTTGATGATTTTGTTGAAGAAGATTTAAGCCATAGTGTTTATTTCACTTAGGATTGCTCTCTCTATTGATGTTATACTTATGCTAATTGTTAAGTTTATTCAATAATTTTGAAAAGAAAAATTAAAAAAAAAATTCATACAAAATAATTGTGTTTAGATAGATAAATTATGGGACAATTTACCTTTTTAAATAAATTGGCCATCAATATTACCAAAATACACATTTTACAAAGTAAATACTGAAATGTATTTTTTCATAAACTATGTAAATCGCGACAGGGTATTGCGGTTTACAAATGCATGTAATCTGCTGGATTATGTTGAAAAAAATCACATAATTTGCGGTAGGAGTTTTGACAACTTTGCCTATAAATACCAAACAAGATAGAAAGTGAATCATTTGGAGAAAGTCATTTTTATTTTTTGATCTGAATACATTTCAATTGAATTAAATCATTAAATGGTGTCTTTTTTGTTTTAATTTTGAATGGCACATAATGTATAAGTAAAATGAAAATATTGATATTATTGTTTATTTAAATTATTTTTTTATTAATTTAATAATAATTAATTATAGTAGAGTATATAAAGAGTATATCAAGTTAACTATAAAATATTTTTTAGTAAAAATAAAATTGATTCTTCTTATTTTTAAATTTTAAATAAATAAAAAAAACAAAAAATATTTTGTGGATAATTTGATGTACTCCTTATGTATTATTATTATAATTAATTACTATCAATATTAAATGAATAAAAAAATAATATAAATAATATTATTATATTTATTATTGTTTTGGACTAGTAAATAATAAATATAATAATTAGATGGTCGAAGATTATTGATGAATAATTACAGGAGAGGAATGATGGTGGAAAAATAGGTATTCCGGATGTCTTTGGAGGAATTGGCTAATGTTAAATTTAGAGAGGGAAAGATACTCACTAAACACTTCTTGAATGTATACAAAAGTGTCTTACCAGTTTTAGGTGTATATTATTTTTTTTCTTTAGAGTAAACGGACAAAACCATACATAAAAGAGTTTGTTGTACACAAAAATGCCTACAAAAGAATGAAAGATTGTAAATATCAAAATATATAAGAAAGATTGTTTTCAATGGACAAAAATATTATACATGCTATTAGTGAGTTTATAAGGTTTAAATTGTACTTTTGTCCATTAAAATTAATCTTTCGACTCTACTTTGATATTTATAAATTTTGATGTATATTTTTATGCATTGTAAATTTTTTTATGTATATTTTTGTCTATTTAATACAATTATCAGATTAAATTATTTATATTATATTAAATGCAATTCTTTTTAGATTTTGTTTTACTACAAAATATACTTGTGCATTAGACTACTTTTTATATATATATCCTTGAATTTAATATTATTATTATTAGATGATTTTACAATTAATATTTAAAATTATATTCAATAGTGATTACTTTTGTAGTTAATAAAGTTTTTTTAATTTATAGTGATTATCTTGTTTGGTATTTATAGGCAAATTATATTCAATAGTGATCACATTTTATAGTAATTTATACATCTTATCAGTTAAAGAATGAAAATAACTCTTCTCAAATGATCCACTCCCTAATTTATTTGGTATTTATAGGTAAAGTTGACAAAGTATAAACCGCGACATCTCTATCGCGAATTATGTAATATTTTTTTAACGTAATTTACGACACTCCTGTAACGAATTACGTGCATTTGTAAATCGCAATATTCCTATTGCGGTTTACATCATTTATAAAAGAAAATATATTTCAGTATCCACTTTACATAATATGTATTTTGGTAATATTGGAAGCCACTTTATTTATTATGATAAATTGTCCTAAACTATGAAGTACCATTTCTAACAGACAATTCATTATTTCTTTTTCTTTTATAAAACCAATAGAAGCATACTTAACATTTTCCTATTATTTGTGATTGAGTGTTAGTATTTGACAGTTAGTGTAGTAAAAAAAAAGCTTTGTTGTGTAGCGGTGTTTGATAGGGGAAATGGATTGAAGTTGAAAAATATTATAATTCTAACTTATTTTCCTAAATTTTAAATAGAAAAAAATTAATTTTTTATTTTTGACATTTTAAAAGAAAATATATTTAAAATATTAATTATTTACAAATTAAGAAAATAAATTAAAACTACCAATCATTATTCATTGAATTTTTATTTATCTATTCTTATTATACAAAAGTTGATACTTAAGTTCTTTTATATTATACTTAAATCATATTTTTCTTTTTAATGCTACCATGTCAGCAATATTGTTAACTTGACAAAACTTAAAAATCAACTAATCAACTTTCAGTAAAAGATTTTTTTAAAAAAAAATTATCTATTATTATTTAATTAAAACATAAAATACTAATTAAATACAATAGATATATATTAAAAGTATCATAATAATAATAATCTTCAGTTATGAATATTGAAATTCTACAACTTATACATGTTAATATTTTTACTACTATATTATTTGTTCTACTTATACATGCTACATAAGACTTTACTACTCTTTATTTCTTAATCTCTTATATCAATTAGCAAAAATTTGTTCAAGTAAATTTAAATTTTTCACATTTTTTATTAAATATATTTAAATATATCATGATTATTCCTAATAAGTGCAAATTTGGTATATGTCCTTATTAGGTATATTTAAATATATTTTGATTATAAAACTAATTTATATTTTTCACAAATTTTGCACATCTCTTTGCTAGGTGTATTCAAATATATTATAATTATAAAACTAATTTATATTTTTGATATTTTTCATTCTCATTCATTTTTAATTTTTTTAATTATTTACAATCCAAACTACACTATATAAAGATGTAGTTTTGTACAGTTCTAATATAAAAAACTTATATTTTTTTTAAATAAATAAATTTAAATTTTTAAAATAATAAACTATATTTTAATTTATATTATATTTTAGTTTAATACTTATATATAAATTATCAAATAAATATTTTATAAAATATTTTTAATATAAAACAATTCAAATTTTAACATTAGTTTATGTATTATTTAATCAATCTATAAATAATATAATACTTATTAAAATATATTATATAATATAACTAATTTACTTTTTTATGTATCACTGGGTCTCACTCTAATTAAAGTGGAGAGAATTGCAAATTCAGAGGAATTTGATTTGCAGTAGGTTAATAGTATCTCGGGTTAGTAAATTGTAACTTTAAACAAATATCATTTGCCATATTGAAGGATGGTTTAAATCTTAAATTCGTCACTTTAAATAATGATTTGAGCATATTTTCATCATTTGTTTTAAAGACAGTGTTTTTTAATAATTGGAAAATTTTTAATCAATTTTTTTATGGTATTCTTCAATCCGACAGGTTAATGACTAATCTGTTATAGTCTTAAGTTTTATTTAAGGGTTTGTCACTTACTAATAAATTATTGTATACACAAGGCAGAATTCGAACTTTCAATACTTATTTAATCGTAATTGATTTCTAATGATTCAAATAATTGGTTTAAAGTGGATTCCCACACATCTGCTGTTTACTATTTGTATAATAAGCTGCTTAGACTAATTATTTAAATTATTAGAGACTGATTAAAAATTTTTGAATAATAAAAAAATACTTTATCCTTCATACAAATAGTCAAGAAAAAGAAAGCATTTACTCTAAAGATTTACTCTCAACATAAATGATAAAAGTCATAAAGTGGATTCAAATGGAAAGAAATTGACAATTTCTTAAGTCACACACGTCAATAACAAGCTATAATACGTACTCTCACCTTTAATTTTGGGTAGGTCTCATACGCTAGAAGAAGAAAGAACAAAGAAAATAATAACACATGGAAACATTAAAACAAAATAGCATTGAATGTAATTGACGCGTCAACAAGCAATAAGTATTACGTACAACATGCATAAAAATGTAAAATTCAGTGATCATATGGTACAGATTTTATTGAGAAACTATCTAATATAAGTATAAATTTATTCTAATTTTATATCTGATCAGCTACATAGGAAGATTTCAAATTTCAGAAATTAGTTAGTAGTGGCACACAATAATGTTAACACGCTAGTGTTCATTCATGTCAACACGGTCATAATCTTCATTATTAGAAGTTTAGAACTTAGTTTTATGGTACATTCATTGATTAATTTTTATTTTAAGTATAACTGTGTCTCATTATTTCTGTGGATGCATGTTTGAAGTTAAGGTAACATTTTTCCTCAAACAAAACTTGTACCACACCAAAATGAAAAAGGTTCAGATGTTTATGATTCTTCTTTTAGTAAATTCATCTATTTATTACTAAGAATTTAGTGTCAAAATTTTTATTAATATACTAATAATGTTGTGTGGCTCAATTAAAAGCAAGCCACAGATATGTACAATTTTTTGTTTCAATCTTTAGAAGAAATTTTAAATCTTATAGTTCGGACTTTTTTTCATCCCTAATATTCAAATTAGATCATTTATTTAAGAAAAGTAAACACCTTATGTTCACTTATAAAATTTAATGTGTCAATTTTTTCTTTAGCGAAAGGTGTTTTTAATAGCCACTCATTAGTTAGAATATATAGTAAAAATGTATAAAATAATACATATAAAATATATACAAATACATGATAAAGAATTTAACGAATGATTTTTAATATGCATAAAGTATTTTTTTATTAAAAAAATGAGAAGTAAATAAATAATTTAGAAAAACATGCATGATAACTAGTTAAGACGTGTATTATAATTCCACATTACAAGTTTAAAATCTACATCAATCTTACTTTTATAAGGGTTATATTAGGTAATTAATGATTTTTTTTAATAACATAAATAATGAATTTTAAAATTAGTCTAATTTAAATAAAACACATTATATTCGAATTTATCTATCTAAATCTTAATATTAAAATAACTATCTACACACCTAATAAATTAAATATTTATTTAATATTTTTATTGTCTACCTGCACTTTTTCCTTTTATAATTATAGTTTTCTAATAAATTATGAAAGACTGGTAATACACTAATAGTAAATACTAAACAGCGATAGTTGTTCAAAATTATTAATGAGCATTGACTCACTCACTACAATGAAAAAGTATGAAAAGGGTCTCAAACCCACAAGATTAATTTGGACGGTTTAAGATACATTAAGCCAAATCCATGAATGTCTCCATTGTCTTTTTTTTTTTTTCTGGTATTTCTCAATCCGATGAGTAAATAATTAATCTATTTATGAATATAAATTTTATTTAAGAGTTTGTTATTAATCAAATAGTTAAAATGATTACTCAATCAACTTTAATTAGTTATTTTATTTGATTAATGTGTTACAAAAGTTTTTAAATTATTTTTTTCATACTATTTATTTAGGTGCTATTAAATTGATAGAAAAAAAAATTTAATAAAAAAAGATTTTTTTTATTTTTTATTATATTTGATAAATTTCTAGTAATAAAAATAAAAATACTAAAAGAATTAATAAAATATATTTTTTAGAAAATTATAATTTATCTTTTTTTAAAAAGATATCTTTCGCATAATAATTAGATAAAAATATTTTTATATTTTTAGATCTAAATATAATTGATAAATAAAAATATTTTTTTATAAAAAATATCAAAACATAGAACTATGTTTAATTTTTTATAAATTTAAAAAAATTAACTCAAAAAAATATTAAAAATCACCCAAATAAACTCTTAATCAATCACAATTATTTCATTGCACATAAGAGATCCACTCATTTGTCACAACAATAATAGTAATTAGTAATTAATTACTAATCAAGAAATGGGGATGAGGTATTCAACCATGAAGCATAGTTTTCTTTCATTAATAATAACTATATCAAAACAAAAGAGTAGTTTTTATCAAACATAAAGTTCATTAACTCCAACCACAAAATCACCTCTTGTATGGTGATTAAATAATAAATGGAAGTTAATACAACATATTGTCTTGAACAAAAAGTAAAATAAAAAGTAAGTATATATTTGGTGTTGAGAATAAATACTGTGTAAACATACACTTTAAATTAAAAGATAAAAATATTTTACCTTTTTGATAAAGTGCATTTGTTGAGGAGACACCTTATTATAAATAATAAAAATAATTAACTTGAATTGAAAATTTCAAACTAAGAATATTGTAGCGTGTAATTGAAGAAAAAGAACAATAAAAACTCAGTGATTAAAAGTTAAAATATTATTATTATTATTATTATATCATTACATTACTTTTATTTTAAATAAATTTATTTTTTATAATTTTACACTTTTATTTTAAATAAATAATATAATGTGATTAGAATGAAAGCGTAAAATTATAAAAAAAATTATAAGTAACGTGATTAACTAATAAAATTATGGAAGTATAAAATTTATTTATTTATAAAAAAATTACATTATTTTAAGCGTAAAATTATAAATAAATTAATTTATTTAGAATGAAAGTATAAAATTATAAAAAAAATATAAGTAATGTAATTAAATAATGAAAGTAAAATTACATTGTTTAGAGTGAAAGTTTAAAAGTTATTTATTTATAAAAAAATTATATTCCTTTAGTCGTAAAATAAAAGAAATTAATTTATTTAGAATGAAAATATAAAATTATAAAAAAATATAAGTAATGTGATTAAGTAATGAAAGTAAAATTACATTATTTAAAATGAAAATAGAAAATTTATTTATTTATAAAAAAGTTACATTACTTTAAGAGTAAAATTATAAAAAAATTAATTTATTTAGAATCAAAGTAATATGATTAACTGTAATTTATTTAAATGTGATTAAAAATAATTTAATATTATGTACAGTAAACAATTGAAATTATTAAAGGATAAAATTAAAATTTATTTATATGTATCGTTTTTGTCCCTAACGTTTTTGTCCTATTTAAGTCCCTAAATTTCAAAATCATCTCAATTTTGTCCCGCCATCAATTCTATTAACAGATCCCTAACGGCAGGACAACATTGAGTCAATTTTGAAATATTAGAGACTTAAATAGGACGATTGAAATATTAGGGACAACTTTGGGACTTACCCCAAATGTTAGAGACAAAAACGATACTTTACTCTTATTATTATTATTATTATTATTATTATTATTATTATTATTAGGTAAATTATATGGTAAAGATATAAGTTTACAGTATTATTATTATTATTATTATTATTATTATTATTATTATTATTATTATTATTGCACATGACATTAGACATTGTGTACAACTTTTGCAAAAACAACACATATGTACAATGTTGATAGCATTTAAAACCAAACCATATCATCATAATAAGTTTAAGCGCAACAATTCCAAGGAATATTTCTTGAAGAAGGAATCATATCCAAATATTGTTCAGAGTGCGGCCAAATGTCTTCCAAACTTTTCTGTAATGTTTGGCTAAGTGCCTAATTTCTTCCACCATTTTTTGTAATGTATGGCTAAGTGTACTTTCACATGTACAGATTTATATTTTTGCAATATGTTAGGTTTCAAGATTCCCAAATGACAATTTTGAAAGAATCATATCTCATTCCCAGTGTTCATTTCATTCCAAAGGCATAAACTTTTGTGGTTTGATAAATTCAATTGATATTGCATATCATAATAAGATAGGATTAAAAGTAAAAACCCTTTAATGTTGGTCAATGGTATTAACATCCACGTATTATTTTGTGATTAAGAATTTGTCACGAGTCTCACTAACTCGAATTTTCAATTATTTAAAATTAGTTTTTTTAATTTATAAAATTTATTATTTAATCTTACTCATTCATTTTAAAAAGATAAAAATTCACATATATGTGAAATTAATAATTAAAAATTGTTAAATGACAAATATATCAAATCATTTAATAATTTTCAAATATCAATTTCACATAAAGACTGCATTTAAAATTATTTTTTAATTTATAAAATTTATTATTTAATCTCAACCGTTGATTGTAAAAAAATATCGATACCCCTATATACAACCAAGGATACAAAAAAAATCTTCTATTAATTTTTTTTGAAAAAAAAAGATTCTCAGATAACATATCAAACAAAAGAAGGCAATAATAAGGCCAATGGTTAAGAAAAATTCATGGCACATTTGCATGTTCCAAAAACCATTGATATGCTTATCTCTTGAAAACCTTGTTAAGGAAAATGACCGGTTAAAAAGTATAAATCTCAATAAAAACAAGATAATAATAAGAAACTACGAAAAAGGGTTGAAGGGTCAACCACACAATGGATTTGATCATTGAAGAAATGCAAAAAAGACTGAGTGGGAATCTAAAATTTGAAGTCTTTGTGTGTGGTGGGTCCTATAAACTCATTCTCAACACCAAAGAGTTGTTTCAAAGGAGAGAACTTTCCATGAAGTGTTAAGGGCCACCCTTTCAGAAGAAGAAAGAAATAAACATGTCAATTTCCATGGAAAAAAAATCCAGCTTTTGATAATTGATTGGCACAACTTGGCTAAGTCAATAGAGTCCACTATAATATTACAAGGGGCAATTTATTTGGAAAAGAATTCAAATAGAAAAAGAATACTCATTGCTTTATCCAGAAAAGATTTTCCAGAAAACTATGTTTGAGGATGGGGATAAAACCAATTTTATGTTAAATCTCTTTCTGAGTTTCATGGTGTAAGCAATCAAAAAAAGCATAATACTACTATCTTTCTGGTACTTTATCCATTGGCAAAACATGATTAGAGGGGAACAAAATAACAATATAATGGCATATTGTAGAGCATCAAATGCTAATTTAAATGAAATTCTAGATAATAAGGTGATTAGTTAGAACATAACTTAGTACAAGAAATGCAAAACACCATGACAAAAAAGGTTGGTATCCTCTTGCTATTATGTTACCAATGTCAAAAGTACAAAAGGTTTGTTAAGATATTGTAACACTATTTCCCTCAGCAACAAGCTCCTCATACCAGAATCTCATGCATCATCCATGCCAAATTTCAAATCGAGAAATACTTGCACGTTACAACACATTTTGTACATTCTCAAGGAATGTTTGGGAAATATATGTTAAATGTGTTTCACGAACATGCAAGTGTTTCTGCTCAAGAATATCCCTCTTCAAAGAATGGCCTAAATTACATTGGCTTGATTCAAAGGGTATATTTTTTTTTTCTACTTTTGAACCTTGGCCAATGGTGCTCCCTTGGTGCTGTTATACACAACAACGTCCAACCTTAATGGAATCAATGTCACAGTTTTAAAATCAGCCACCGTCTCTTTTGCAATTACCTGGCAAAAGGAACTTGTACTTTTCAGCATTGTTCAACAAATATGAAGGAAGATGTACTGCTGAATAAGAATGAGGAATAGGCCCCAACTTCCCAATAATCTCCTTAAATGTATACTCTTCGGGAATCATGTCAAATAGGTCAGATCCTTCGCATATCACATTCTGAATCCTGTTTGGGTTCAAGTAATGAGGAAACCTCACCCGATCATTATGGCTGTATGCCTTCATCTTGAATATGAATTCGCTTATGCGGCGGAAACAGAAGCTACAATGCCAGCCTGCATCTGACAACAGCACATCAGATTGCCTATAGTGGGCGTAGTGTGTCTTTCCGGACTGGTATCTATGAACTGAGGCTCTCCAACTTTTGTCATCGAGAAAGAACTCGAAGGAGTACAAGTAGTTCCTCATTTGAAGATGAAGAATCGGAGGGATGTCATCACACCACCTTAAGAGATTAATTGTGTGGGCACTTGGAATCTCGTCGACATCAGACATGATCAAGAGGTCGTCGTCTTCGATTCCTGCAATCTTCAGAAGCCGGTCCAATGCAACTCTTTGATAGGCCTCTTCAACAAAAGGATTTTCTCCCTTCTTGAACCTTCCTCCAATCTTCCCATACGTTAGTCGAGACTCGACAAACTTGAAATTGTTCCTGTTGCTTGCAAAAACCAAAGGTTTAGGCAATCCTGTGAACGTTGAGTTCGACTCGAGGATCACATAATGTGACACATATGGATACATTTCTTTCCACCGGATAGTAAGCATCTCAACTTCATTGCTAAACAAAACTGCATCGAAAACTCGCCTCGGCGATTCGCGGATCCTCCAGCCATGAAGTCTGCACAAATTCTCCATTGATACATTCTCATGATAGTAGTGAGGGATTTCATGGAAAGGCTTCGGTGGCGATTCCCAGAGTGGTCTCAGAAAATAGGATATTTTCTGGCCATGCAAATACAGAAAGAAGATACTAATTGGGACAACCACAAACAAGAACATGTAAGTCTTGAAGTCCAATCCTCTCAAAATACACCGGATTCTTGACAAGCTCAATGCTGCTCGAGTTCCCTGATTCATCGAAAACAATCCGAAAACTACATAAGCTACATTGGACAATTCAGTGACAAAAAACATCACATGCTTCACATCACAAACAGTATAAACTACTACTTCTGTTTCACAATAAGTCACTTTGAAAATTTGAGTCATGAATATAAATTATTTTCAAAGTAACAGATACTATTACTAAGCAGAAGCAAATGAGAATTATCCAAAAGCCAAGAAAACATGGATTGGAGAAATCCAGAAAACAGAACTCGACAAGGTAGACTAATGGATACAAACACAATCATAAGAAGAAAAAGTATCTCAAATTACCATAAACCCAACATGCATATAATTTCTTAATAGCAAAGACAAACCTAATGAAAGAGGCAAATATTGTGAACGAACAAAACATTCAATTATCCAAAGCTATAAAAAAAATCCATAATTCAAGACCTTATAATCACAAACCACAGAAGCTCAAAACCAGGGGAAGTGGGCAAGATGAGAAAAATCATTAACTTGTCAAATCATTGAAAACTAATCAATACAATTACCTTGGATTGAAAAGGAATAAACTTTTAACACAAGCAGAGAGTTTTAAATAGAAGAAAACCCAACACATTTCAAGTACCAATAAATTTTATCCTTTTTTTTTTCCATTGCCAGCAGAACCAAAACCGTGCATGCCCATTAATCCAGACAAATATATAATCAAAGGAAAGAAAAAAAAAATCAAACTTTGAAGACCAGACAGAACGAGAAAACAAAAATAAAAAAAAGAAAAAACCCAATTTTTATTTTTATTTTTCAAAAATAAAAAATGAGAAAAAAAAGTACCTGGGCAGTAACATCACCGCAGAAATCATCAGTTTTCTTGGAATTGTAGTACTCCTCAGACATGGTGGCGAACAACAACAACAACAGCAATAAGAACAGGAATCGAGGAGTGTGATTCTATGAATCAGTAATCAGTAATAATCATAATAAAAGAAGATGAATCCACAGACACCCCAGAAAACCCAAAAAGCGCCAAGAACTCTTTTTTCTCTTTCTCTCTCTTGTTTCTCTCTCTAAGAGGAAGAGAGGGTGGGAGTGAAGTGGTGTGTTTCCAAGGGAGAGTGGTGTGACGTGAATTATAGCCGTTTGGGGAAGGTGTGAACTGTGAATTGTGAATTGTAAATTGTGGGTGGTTTCTTTTGTTTTTTTGGGCCTTTCACCGAATGCCTCTTCCAATCAGCTTTTAACTTCTATCATTTCATTTAATTTAGGGTTTATATTCAAATGTCTTCCAATCATAACGAGAAGAAGAAGGAGGAGGAGAAGAAGAAGAGAAAAAGCAGAGAAGAAATATAGATCGACAGAAGTTTATTGTGGATCGTTTAAACTTTAAAGAGCTATTTATAACTTAAAAATGAAGGATGTCATTATGTCAATTGAAATATCAAAATCAAATTATTCAAATTAGATTTGTGGGGATAATGTAAAGAGTTTTATTACCTCATTATTCAATTAGATTTGTGTAATTAAATAATTGTTAAAAAGAGCTTATTTTGATATATTAGGAATGTAAAATTTTAGATTGTAATATAATTACTCTTTTACTAATCATGGTCAATATAAAAAAATATTTATTTTTGCTGGTGACGTTATTTGATACACGTTTAAAATTATATTACACGTATTAAAATTAAATTCCCTTTTAAATAGTAATTTAAGAATTAGTTAATTTGTTGATATGATAATACAATTTTCTTTCGATAGTATATAAAAAATTAAATTGACCAAATAATTGAAGTTAATTTATAATTAATTTTTAAATAATATTTTTCCAACAAATCTTAGTAGAATTAGATGATTTTTAGAGCACTTTTAAAAAAAAAACTTTTTTTTTCATTAGAAATAATTTTTTTCAAATAATAATAAAATTTAATTTTGATGAGTGTAAAATAATTTAATACTATCATATTAATAAAAATAATTATTTTTTATATTAAATACGTAAATAGTATTCTAAAAAAATAACGTAAAATATTTGACACAAATTAAAATTAAATTCTAATAATAAATGAACAAAATGTTAAAATTATTCCAAACACTTATAGTTTTGTTTTCTTAGCATATTTGTTAGCAAAACTATAAATTTTTCTTTTCAAAATAATGTTATTATCTTATTATATTATTTTTCTTTCAAGTTAATTTTGGTTTTGTTTTTTGGAGGTCGATATAAAAAATAGGTATTTTTGTGATTCATAATTAGATGTAGTATAAAACTGTTTTATAAGTTCATCAAAAATACATTAATCTTCTTGAATATTTTGTTTAGATTGGCGTACTACTAATTCACCATCCAATTCTTTTTCCTTTTAAAAATGTTGGTTTTCAATATTACAGCCCACGAAACACCCATGTTCAGGAAGTTGCAACAACTCGAACACTTTTTAAAACACCCAAAATTTTCTGCTATTTTTTAGTTTTAAACTCCAAATTATTTATTAAAAGTAAAATATTTATTATCTTAATTACCTTGTTATTATTATATATTATACGTATGAATTTCATAAATATAGAAAACCTGGATATAAAGCGGATGGGAACCAAAAAGAAAAATGTCAAAAAAACTTCTGTTCAAATTTTATAATATCTAGCCACTACGTGTGACAATTATACATCCCATGTACTTTATGGGTCGATCTAAACAAATATTTTTTTGTTCATAAAAGAATTTATTTTTTATGTTTTATATAAACAATTAATTATCTTATTATATTAACAAAATAATTATTTTTTAAATTTATTATTTAAAAAATCATTTGAACACAAAGCTAATTGAATGGTCATATAAAAGTTTTTATGCCCAACACACTTTATAAAATTGTACAAATAATTTTCATTTTTTAAATTAATAATTTAATTTTGATGTATTGATATTTACACCGTCTATTATGTGAAGTTAATATAAAAGACAGTTATTTTTACTATCTAATGTTATGTAATTAAATATACATATAAAATTATTTTAAATTGACTGTATATTAAAATTAAATTATTTAATTAAATTCACATGGATGATCATGTATTTAATGTCATTAAGATTTACAATTAGGTTTTTCGAATATTTTTTTTCTACTTTTGCATATCTAATAAGTAGTGTACAATTAATAATTTATGAGTGTAACAAACTTTTAGACAGATATCGAATCTTATCGTATCATATCTATAAAAGAATATGAATTAATTATTTATTGTCTTAAAATAGTTATGAAGATAAATATAAATATTTAATTAGATAACAATTTAACTACATAG
>NC_029776.3:84684498-84709014 GCF_000817695.3 Arachis duranensis
TGTTTATATATAGGATCTAAAAGTGGAAATTTTTTAAGTTTTCTACATTTAACATCCTTAAAATCTTTAATTAGATAAACCAATATAAGCATATATATTTGAGGGACAGCGCATTTTGAAGTGGTAGAGACATTGAGTCAAGCTGTTCCATTTCTGAGAAAACTAGGTTTAAGGTTTTTGCCATTTTCGATAAAATAGCATCTTTAAATTGATACAACCAAAAAGAAAATAATAAAAAGAACAGACAATAGATTTTTGAGTGTTGACATGGGAATGACACGATTCAAACGAGGAAGAACCGTTCCTTCAACTCCTCCAAGGATTCATTAGATAATAAATATTTGAACACTTTTGCTATATATAAAACACCCCCCACATCCATATTTTGTGTTTTCAAGGATATAAATGATATATTTTATATGATATAAAAATATAAAATAAAAAATATAACTTAATGATTAAGACTTGTATATAAATAAAGTTTTAAAAGCAATATGTATACGTAATATATATGTATACATATATAGATATATAGTTAAAAAAATTAACGGGAAAATATATTTTTTGTTCATGAAGTTTGACAAAAATTTTAAAAATATAAGTTTTATTTTATTTTAATTTTATCCTAAAAATTTTCGATATGTATCAAATATATTTCTGACAGCTAATTTTTTAAAAAATTTAAGATCGATTTAACAATAATTTTATAAGAACAACTTTTTAGCACAAGTAAATCAAGCATCATTTTCATGCATTATTGTTATATTGGTCTTAAATTTTTTGAAAATTTAGTCTCTGAAGATATATTTGATACAAATAAGAAACTATTAAGATAAAAAAAAACAAAATAGAACTTAAGAGTATTTTTAAAACTTATATCAAATTTTGAAGACAAAAAATATATTTTACCCAAAAATTAATTAATATATGTGAATATTTTTTTGTTGGTCTTTACATCATATTTACTAATGTTGGAGAGATAATAATCAATAATTATCTAATTTAATTTAATATTTATAATTTTATATATGTAATATTTATAGTCACATATTTATTATTGTTTTACTTAATTTTTTGTTTTATTATTAACAATAAATAAATTAATAATTTTTTAGTTTTATTTACATCTTAATTCAAAAAGTGAAAACGATTTTTTTAGATATCTCAAAGTCTTCATTGTAATTTCAAAAGTAAAATAAAAAAAACATGTCAGAGATAAAGTAAAATACAGAAATTAAAAGAAAAACGAAAAAAAAGATGAAAAAGAACAAACAAAAAAAATTAATTAAAAATAAAAAATAGAATACAAATTTGAGTTTAGACTTCAAAAAAATTATTCAAAATTTTCAGTTTTACTCTATGTGATGACAGAAAAACCAAGAGTATTGTTAGATTTTCAAATATTTCTTCAAAAGAACCGAATTGATTAAAATATTTGTCAAAACTCTATTTATAAACTAACTTAATGTCAATTAACAGTTACTTCTATAATATTTTTGCCAATTTTCAAATTTGAATTAGTAATCGTCTCGCACTTTTTTTTTTACGCTTGCATTGCTACTTCTGTCAGTTACATCTTTGACCAAGTATATCCAATGATATCGTATCAGTTACAATTTTTTTTGCATCATTCAAATTTTTTTTGGAGATAATATTTTCTTTTGCCTAACATAATACTCTCAAAATTTGTCACTTAAAGACATGCAATGATTGAAAGTGTGAAAACTTAGTTGTTTATTGACCGCTCTTATTAACATTATCTTACTTTTGACAAGTTAAAAATATTAATTAATATTTATCTTATTTTTCGACCAATTGATATTAGAAGTGTCAAGTGCCTTTAAGTTAATACTTTAAGCATGTATTTGCTTGAAAAATTAAATGCTAATCATTAATAGACTTAACAGAATTTTTAAGTCTATAAAAATTTTTACATTGATAGTTAAAAATTTGTCTATTAATGAAATTTATTTTTCTGTATGAAATTTGTAAACATGTCAAATGATATCTGTTATAATTTTTGGCATATTAACCGTGTTAATTGATCTTTATCTTAATTTTTTGATACATACCCCTTTATTATTCTAATTGACATTGTTAATTGACCCAATTTTTTAACTTTATAAGTTACAGAATCTTAACTTCATGAAATCTTTTTTTTCATATATTAAGTTCTAACTGTTAATTAGATTTGATAAAGTTTTAATCCTATAAAATTTTTATACTGATATTTTAATACTTTTGATTCTAAATGTCAATAGACTTAATAGAATTTTAAGTCAATTAGACTTTTGTATTTATGAATTACATACCCAAATGTTAATGAGAGATTTTTTTCATAATTTTAAACTTGATGTATATTATTTTATTTTATTTTTTTAAAAATAAAATAATAACAATGTAAATAAAATAGTTAAAACTAAAATATAAGAAAAAATAAGAATTTAAAAGATAAGAAAAATGAGAAAGAAAAAGCAAAAAAGATTAGATGAATAAGAAAGAGAAACAAAATAGAGAAACAGAAAAAGATAAGAAAAAATTCGAAGAAAGAAGATCATGATAAATAAGAAAGAGATAGAAAACTAGAAAAAGAAGAGAGAAAAAAAATAAAAATAAGAATGGAGAAAAGATAAAAGACTATAGAAAAACAAAGAAGATGAAATTATTTTTTGTCATATTTTTTACTATTATCAAAATTATCCCTTATTTACAGTAAATTAAAGTTATTTATCTTATACTTCAGAAATTTCTTTCCAATCATTCTCTACATAGCTTATTCAATGAGATGTAGACATTTGATAATTATTTATTTTTTTTATCACTTCTTTATATTTTGTTTCTTTTTCAACTTTTAACTGTTTAATTTGTCTAATATTTTCAACAAGTTGAGTCATATCATGATATTGTTGATCTTCAAGCTTTTTCTTAATTCCAAATTCTAATCCATTTACAACCATTTTTACAACTTCAGATTCTGAAACTGAAGTAAAGCATCTATTTTTCATATTTTTGAATCTAGCCAAATATTTATCAATTGATTCTCCTACATTGCATTTGATAGAGAACAAAACACTTAAATTGATTCTTAATTCACTACGAAAAAATTATTTATGAAAATCTCTTTTTAATTGTATCCAAGAGTGAATTAAATTTGGCTTTAGGTTAAAAACCATGAAAAGACATTTCTTGTCAATGAAAAGGAAAATCATTTCATCTTTAAATATTCATTTGACGCTATCTCATTGATTTTGATAGTATAATGAGCAATGTGTTCTACTAACAATTCTTCATTTTTTTCAGAAAATATAGTTAATGACTTAAAAAATTTCTATCTCTTAGACAATTTAATTTGTTTGATAAATTCAGAAAAAGAAGACATAAACCAAAGTTTATTTGCAAATCTAATATTAAATCCCAATCTTTTTAGAATCTGTTCGACCATTTGATTGACCTCTTGTCCCACAACGTTATTTTATTTAACAACTTGATTAATATTTTGTTGTAGTTCAATATCATCTTTTATTATATTACCATCATTTTGATTTTTTTACCCAAATACAAATTATGTTCAAGAGAATTTTGTTCTGCATTTTTTTTTATTATACTTCAATGAAATTATTTTAATTTTTCTTTATACTAATTATTTTAGCAATTTAATTTACTTTATAGATTAATTGCTCATATTTAATATTTGTCGACTCAATAAAAAATTAAATATTTTTGTCATATGATGAATCAATATATTAGCCAAATTATTATTATTTTTATTTATCTGTTGATGACACTCTACCAATATATCAATAATAATCATAAGATTTTTGTACGGTAATATATTTGACATATTAAAAAAAATTAGACTTATATTTTGTATAATATAAGAATAATTATCCTTTATTGTGTTCACATTTGAAAAAGTAAGCAAAATACTAAATAAAGTCTGTGGTACAAAAGTTAAAATTTTTTCTATAGTAACATTAACACATGGGCTATGGCAAACATAATTTTGAATTGGTGAGTAAATAGATTAACCAAATTTTGTGACGCTATAGAAGGGACAAACTCCGGTGACAAGTTATTAAGCGGCTATCTCATAATGTTTGTATGAGATGCACTTAATTTATGATGGACATGATCAACACCATTATGTCTCATCGATAATAAGATAGTCTCTCTGGTTTGAGATATGAAAATATTTTCAATTTTCTTTTCTCTTTCATTATTAGAAATAGAACATGTTGTGAATGAATTTGACTTGTCCATTGATGCTAATTTTTTAATATCTAAAAATAAATTTTTATTATGTAATTTCCTATAAATTTGCAATTTGTTTTTGACAAAATTACAATCTATTGACGAGATCCCATTGGGCATGTCAATTTGTTTTACTCGAATTTTCGTTCCATTATTAATAATAAATAATTAAATTAACAATTTTCAAGTTTTGTTTCACAATTTTAATTCAAAGAGTGAAAACGACTCCTTTTATGAGTATCTCAAAGTCTCAATCGTAGTTTTGAAAGTAACATTAAAAATAAAAAGAGAAAACGCAAAGTGTAACACCCTAATATACGGATCCTTATGCTCGAATCATAAGTCAATGATATTAGAGTAGTACGACTCTCAAGTTGGATTACAATACGTAATTATATATATGTTGAAAGAAAATATTAAACGAGAAGCATGAAAAAGGAGTAAAATAAAATTGTGAAATCGTAACATTCACGTATCGAAGCATAAGAAAATTTAACGTGTTCGGCTAACGGATGAAATAACTAAAGCTTAAGAGGAAGAAATAGAATAGACATAAATATAATAAGTATACTAGCCACTAATCGCAGCCCGCGAAGTTTAGGTTGACTAGGGTTACAGAGTTAAAACGGTTGACAATAGAAATCCTTATCTCTCCCAAAATACATCACAGTCTCTATAGGCAAGTTTCAAAGTAAAATAATATATATACACCAATAAAGGTTTGTTCAAAATAAAAGGAGAGATACTAAAACAAAAGTAAATCAGGTATCCAGTAAACTTCGCTGCTTCTCAGATGGACCACTACTCACTGCTGAGCACCAAGATCTGCATCTGAAAAACAGAATATATGCACGGAATGAAAACTCTCGACCCATGGGTTCCCAATATGGTAAAAGTTCCAAATAAATACAATGCACTATAATATAAATTCACTAAGCATCTTAAACTTCTTATCTCGTCGTATCCAACCTAGATTTTCATTAAACCATAACTTGCCAACTGTTATAGGGGATTCTATTTCTAATCCAAAACCTCTATACTTCACCACCTCCCAGACGACTAATCCAAGAACTGAATCAAACACAAATAATACAGACAAGTAATACACAACTAATGCAAGTAAGTCATTTAGCAAATAATCATGAAACATGTACAATTAGGCAAACCAAAATAATTAAACAAGACCAAACAATTCAAGCACATGCATAAGATGTATGTCTATCCTACTGGCCTTGAGCTCACGTGTCAGTTACATCGTAAGAACCCGACACATCTGGTAGCTAACCCAGACATTTGTCTCTAGGTTGCGCATCTCAAGGAGGATCATAAACGAAGGAGAGTTTCTTTTCACCTTCTCTTAGGGGTTTCACGAAGGAGAGTGTCTTTCCACATCGAAGGAGTGTGCCTTTTCACCTTACAACCAAAGAAGAATGTGAGGGAAACAATACGAAAGAGAGTGTCTTTCCACCTTCCCCACATCCACATCATGACAAGAGAGGAAATCCTCCATCCCCAACCTTGCCATTTGAACTCATTTTCAAGTTATCACGCAAGCAGGATCACACCCAGACCTTGTCATCTCGACCATTCTGGCCACACACACATCTCGAGCATTTCGGCCACACACAATCATCCCCAATCTCATCATTAACATCTCAATTTAGTTACTCTAGACCTTCCTTCACTCCCAAGTAACCTTCCTGTTCATAGCTTAATCTCATCACTACGCTTAAAACTAATCTTTAGGGTCTAAGGAAAAAAATAGAGGTTTAGAGAGTTAAATCATGTTTAAAACACAAAAATCACTTTTGCTGAAAAACAGGGATATACGTACACATTGCCATGGTATGCATAGCCATTTTTTGGGTACTATGCGTACGCATGCACATGTATGCGTACGCAAAGGTACCAAACAGAATCTGCCCAATGCGTATGAGAGGGTATGCGTATGCATGTAAGGGTATTTTGCCAAAAATTTGGCTAGGTCTGAAATCTGCAGAATTTGCATTTTAAACCCCGAAATTTCGTCGCGCATAACTTTTTCGTTTTAAATTATTTTTCATCCGTTCTTCGAACGGCATAAACTTCACGGATCCAATTTTTATATAAAATAAGTTTGAAATCATTCGGGAGTCCGGAAGCCAAGTTATGACTCACCGAAATTCGGCTAAAAACTAATTTTACACAAAAAAACTCATAAACCTCTATGTTCACCAACTCACCATTCAATATCAACTTCCTATACTCAAGCCAAAACTCCAAGTTTCCAACCTAACCCCAAACAAACCAAACTCAATCTTAACCCTTCCTTTTTACTCTATTATCATGTGCATTCACATCTATCAATCCCAACCTTAAGAACTTGCAATCAACATAAATTTTATACTTGTTCATTAAATAATATCATTATTCATAACCACCCAAAATCAATCATCACACATTTCATTTAATTCCATTCCATATCATACATCATCACACAATACTAGCATCACTCACCTTTCTCACCTCTTTCCGGCCTCCGACCCGAATTCACGGCCTCCGACCCAATACTTCTCATTTCAATGTACATACGTGTATAACTCATAAAGGCACAAACATTATCCAATCTCATCCATACATTTACTACACATATCACCACATTCAAATATACTATTCAAACTTATTCCTAGGAACATCACACGGTACTTAAATGAAACTTAAAACGTACCTTAGCCGATTTCTCGTAAAACCCGAAGACACCTCAAGGTCAACGTTCCTCAAGAGTCCACAGTCCCAAAGCCTCATTGAACTGAATTCCAGCCACCAATGTCCAACCATTAAGCTCCCAACATCATCATTGTTCTCCAAATCAATAATATTCAATCTAATCCCATAACATATCACTATAATCAATATTCAAGCTTACTAACCCACAAATCAACAAGGGCTTGAGATTCTTACCTTCACCCATAAATTCTTGAGCAATACCCACAAGAAATCAAGGCTAGTAAAATCCTAAAATATGAAAATCATTAAGGAATTGAGTTCCTCAAACCCTAAATCCGAATTTATCATACTAGCAAAAATGGAGTTAGGCAAATGGGGGTTACTTACATTTTTATTTTTAATAAATTCTGCACAATTTAAAACCTCTTCCTCCTCCTTCTCTTCATCGTCATCATCATCATCTTATTTTACATTCTCATAATTTTTCTTATTTCACCCTCTTAACAAAAATGTGTCATGGGTTAAGAAATTTCATGTCAAAATTAAAAAAAATTTTATATTATGATTAAAATATTTTCGTGCTATTTTTCTGGATAAATTCTACATAATTTATCAAAACTCTCTATTATTGTCTTCTTTTTAGTCATCATCTCTTTTTTTCCTTTCTCTTCTCTTTCTTGTTTCACTTACTCATTATTCTTTTTGTTTTACCTTCTTAACAAGCATAAAAACTTAAAAAAAAAAGAAAAATCAACTAAAAAATAAGAAAAATAAAAAATACTGCAACAACCAAAAAGAGGAGAAAGAAGAGGAAAAAAATACAACAATAACAACAATAATAAAAGAATGACGATAAAAAAATATACAAAAAAAACACAAAAAAATAAATATAATTCACAAGCACGTTATATGAATATTTTTTTTGAATTTATGTTAATTTAATTAGACTCAATTAATAAAAATACTTAAATAATACTTTAATGTATAATGAAATTGTAAAATATTTTACGTTATAAATTTATTAAAATTAAACTCATTTACTTTTTTTTTTTCTCCATGATAACTATGTGTAAATTTTTACATTTTGACAAAGGGATGATTTATTCGTCTATTTACTGCGGTATTGAGGTGAGAGCCTGAGAGGTGTATTACAAAATTGTAAAATATAGTTAAAAAAATTTTGAAGATTAAATGTGAGTATCAAAATCTAAGAGCTGAATTTGGTTACCGATTAAAAAAAATATATATTACCAAACAAAACGAACCCTTCAAATTATGCCTTTCACAATTATTTATGAAATCGAACTGTCTAATTTTTTATTTTTGGATAACAATTATGAAATCTGACCTTCCGATTATGCCTTTCACAATTATTTATGAAATCGAACTGTCTAATTTTTTATTTTTGGATAACAATTATGAAATCTGACCTTCCGACTTATCTAATTACCATTTCAAAAAAAAATATATATTAAAAAAACAGAAAAGCTTATAATAATAAGAGATAACAAACAAATTAATTCAATTAAAAAAAAGCCTATATATAGTTATATACACATGTTAGAGTAGGAGCATATAAACAACATAATTGAGTGACAAATTAAAAACCAAAACCCCTTGCTTCTTTATCATAATGGTATAGTTAAAAAGTTTAATTATTTTATCGATTCTTATAGTTTTATTAAATTTTTAATTAGAATTTTATATTTTTTAATTAAGTTTTTATACCATATTAAATTTTATAATTAAATTTCTATCATAATAAAATTATTGGAATTAATAAAATATTTTTTTAAACAAACTGAATATGCCTAACACTTTACTAAATATTCTGTATAGTTTAATAGAATATTCTGTTAATTTTAATATTTTTGTCAGAGTAAAAAATTATTTACAAAATCTGATATAGTAAAAGAATCTAACTGAAAAAAAAATAAGAACCTAATTAAAAATTTAATAAAATTATAGAGACCAACAAAATAATTAAACATAGTTAAAAAAAAGAAAATGTAACTAAATGGAAGTTATTTGACCTCAACCCTTTATTAATATATAATGGTAAGGAACTAAGGATAAAGCTAATAATAATCATTTCTAGTAAATAATTTGTTTTTTATAAATAATAAATAGAATGGTAATTTTTAAACAAAAGATTATAAATTTGACTTTATTACCATCTTTTTTAATTTTGTTATTAGAATAAACAAAAATGAATCTAAATAACATATTGATGAGCCATAAGTCATATATATACACGAAAAGCTTATCCTTTGTTTCCGGAACTCGCAAAGCATATTCTCTGAATAAATATCAATGCTCCTAAAATTATACTTAATTGGCTATCTTTTTCTCAGATTGGGATATCAGATGTGATTTTATATTTTTGTGTCTCTTTGAAAAGGTTAAGAAAAAAACATTGAGCTTTACATGCATGTGTGAGCCATATATTATATATCATCTTTCCTTTTGTTAATTAGTGGCTCTTATTTATTGGATGATTTTATTCTATACCTTTTTTTTATGTGGCCATTTTAATATGAGAAAATGGTCAATATTAGGTCCTTAAATTTCACATATGTGAGTCATATTCAGTTTTTTTCTCACATTCTTAATAATTGGAAGACTTGTTATTGTTGAAATAGTATTTCACATATATAAAAGAATTTTGTAAAAATATATTTTAAAATAATAAAAATACCAAGAGAATTAATTAGGTAATTAGATATGTGTCTAGTTTGCTGTTAACTTTAATTTTCTATGATTAAGGAAAAGACTTGTTATTGCAATAAAGGGCGCATGCAGCAGCAGCTATATACATTTGTGACATTCGAAAAGACACTTTTCGAAACCATGTCTCCCATTGTGAGCTTTCTTGGTCCTACATGCACAACAAAGATCAATAATAATAAGACTAAGAATATTATTGGAGTAAAACATTAAAATCAAATTAGTTTAAACACCAAGGTCTCAAGGTGACGGGTAAATCAAAGTTGATATAATAATTCTCACAACTTTCATTGTGTGCGTTAATTTTTAAGTTTTTATCTTCAATGAATGACGACAACCACAAAACATTCATAAATAAGTTAAAAATATAAACTCTTTGAAAGGATTCTGATATGAATAATGCTATGAGCACTGAAGAATAGAGTCAAAGAACAAGAAAGAATAATGGATGTTGAACACAGAAAGCTAGTGCTAGTACTTTCAATAACTTGGCGTGGAAGAAATCTGTTTCGGAATACATGAATACAAGAGTGACTCTATACAAGGCTCAGCACTCACTCAAAAGATCAAAGCCTAATAGATTTGTAGCTAACTAAACTAACTCTAACTAATCAATCTTGATTTTCTTGTTCTGTTGTAAGATGTTTAGTTAGTAAATCTGCAACCTGATCAGTTTCTGGCACATGGACAACTTGTAACTTTTTTTGAATCTTGTTTCGAATCAATTGGATTTAAAGTTTGATGAGTTTGGAAAACTCTAATTTAATTTTGACGATGAACAAACATTATTAAAATAATTAATTACAAAATTATTAATTTGATGTTAAATTAATTAATAATTTTGTTTTGCAGAATTTTTAATGTGGGCTGAAAATAAAAGAAAAATTGTAAGCCAAGTACATTCAGCATTAATACAAAAATATTCAATGATGTATGGCTGAATTGATCATAATAATGTTGGGCCAAATTTAAATGTGCAAGCCCAAATTTATTGTTGGTAAATGACCAATTTGCTTGGACCGAAATCAAAAGGAGATGGGGCACACAATATTGCTTTATCCTTTTAACAAATAAAACTCATTTCTTTAATTATGCTGCACACTCCCAACGGACTCCACTCATACCATGTGATGGAATTCAAATCTCTTTGAAGTGGAGTTAATAAATGCATGAAAACTATGAGAGAGAAAGTGTGATTGACATGATAGTGATCATCAATGCTACACGCTACTCAATCAAAGGAAGTAAAAGCAACACATTTTAATTAATTTATTCAAACACACTTTATTGCTTTTCTTCATCCTCTCTCATTCTCTCTCATCTCTTTCTTCTTCTTTCTTCGGTCATTAACCAGGAAGCCATGGAAGCTACTTGGAGCTACCGAAAGGAAGGGAAAGCAAGCCTAAAGACCATCGAGTTGATGGCACGAAAAAGAAAAAGAAAAGTATGCTGTGGCTGAGATTATCACCAAATATGGTAAGATTTGGTGAGGTAATCTCGGATCCTTCATACTCAAAAAGAAGGAAGAAGATTCAGCCAGCAAGGAAGATCTTTGGAGGCATGGCTTGTCTCTGATTCTACTCAACCACCACAGGAAGTAGCTAGAGTGGCGAAGTGAATGAAGAGGCATAGATTGGAGCAGATGAAGCCATCATCATCATGAAACATCAAGGGCCAGAAATCCATCTTGGAGAGGAAGCCAAGGATGGAGTGCTCGGATTGATGAAGAGTGATGACCAAGGAAGGACTAGAGGTATTTGCATGTTGGTTTTTGCATGAGTTACCTCTTCTCTTTTTGTGGCCGAACCGGTTTTGTGGTGAAGGAAAAGAAGCTGAGCTCGGGTTTGTGTTTCAACTGTGAAGGCTTCACTTCTCTATAAAAGGGGTGAACAGTCATGGTTTGATGCAAAGAGTAAGGTTTGAGAGTGCAAGGTACAGAGTTCTCATAGCTACCTAAGCTAGCAGTTCTTCTTCTCCTTCAACGTTTTCTGTTTAATATTTTTCTGTTTAATTTTGTCATGTCTTGAGTCTCATGGAAAAAGGCAAACAGTGAGGTTTGTAAGAAAAAGTCATAGAGTAGAAAAAGGCAGAGAGTGCAAAATTAAAAGAAAAAGCCATAGATGTCTTAGAGTTCCTTTGTACATATGTGTTGTGTTTCATGATTCTGTGGGAATCCCCTTGTAAGTTGGGTTAGCACTTTACAAATGTGTAATCTGGATGATTATAGTGAAATTCTATCATTGTTGTGATGGAGACTGGATGTAGGCTGCATTGCACTTAGCAGCTGAACCAGGATATATCTGGGTGTAATCTTCTACCTCTCTTCCTACTTCAATTCTGTTTTTACTGTTCAGATGAAAAATAAAAATTGTCTCGTGTCAAGTGATGAGACAAAATGAAAATGTCTTGTGGCTAGGGACGAGCTAAAAACAGAAAAGTTTCCTCTAAGTCCAGCAAGTGTTAACAAGCAAAAAGGGGGCTAAGATTCAACCCCCCTTTCTCTTAGCCACTGAAACCATCAATTGGTATCAGAGCTTGGTCTCAAAGAGATCAAGCTTTGCAGCTTGGAGAAAAGATCCTCATGGCAGAAAGCAGTGGCTCGAATCTAGTATCATACAATCTCACAGAAAGGCAGTCAAGCAACAGGCCGCCTCTTTTCAATAGGAAAAATTATACCTATTGGAAGGAGAGAATGAAGATCTTTGTGCAAGCAGTAGACTACAGATTATGGAAGATCATCCTAGAAGGCCCTCAATTTCCAACTGACACAAGTGCTGAAGGAGTAGTCACCCTTAAACTAGAAGCAAGCTGGACCGAGGAAGATAGAAAGAAGGTGGAGTTAAATGCCAAAGCTGTTAATCTACTCAACTGTGCTATTAGCTTCGAGGAATACCGACGGGTATCACGTTGCACAACAGCAAAGGAAATCTGGGACAAACTACAAATCACTCATGAAGGAACCACCATTGTAAAGAAGACTCGGACAGATATGTTGAACAGAGAGTATGAAATGTTTGCAATGAAAGAAGGAGAGTCCATTGATGAAATGTTTGAAAGATTCAACAACATCATTGTTGGCTTAGATGCTCTGGGAATAACATATTCTGATTCTGTGCTAGTGAGAAGAGTGTTGAGATGTCTCACAAAAGAGTGGAAAACAAAAGCTTTAATTATTTCTGAGAGCAGCAGTCTTGATTCCATGACTTGTGATGATTTGAGAGGAAACCTTCTTGCTTTTGAAAATATTTATTTGAAAAAAGATTCAAAAAAGAAAGGAATTGCTTTTTTATCTGTGACTAACCCTCTGGATAAAGAATCCAGTGATAACTCCTCTGAAAATGAGTTTGTTTTGTTTGCTAAAAAATTCAGGAAAATGGTGAAGTTCAAAGGCAAAGGCGGCAGCTCAAGAAAAATGAAGAAAGACCTTAGCAAAGTAACCTGTTACAAGTGCAAGGAAATGGGACATTTCAAATTTGATTGTCCCAAGTTAAAGAAGGAGGAAAAGCCAAAAAGAGGAAAGAAGAAAGGTCTGATGGCATCATGGGAAGATTTAGAAAATGACTCAGATGATGATGATGAAGAGACCGAAACCAAGTCACAACCATGTCTCATGGCAGATCACATAGATCAGGTAATCTTTCATAACCCTGACACTGAAGACCTTCATCTTATGATAGATCATCTTTCTAAACAAATAAGATATTTTCTGCTTGATAACCAAGATCTTGAACAACAAGTTACCATTCTTAAAGCTGAAAATAGTTTTCTTAAAGAAAAGCTAAGGGAGACCGAAACTACTTGTGATCTTGTGGAAGAAAATAAGCAGTTGAAAGTCCAACTTAGAAGTTGCGAAAGTGATCACTCAGTAATTGCATATGTAAACTGTTTTAAAGAAAATGAAGAGTTGCTGGAAAGGGTTAAAAATCTTGAAAATGACTTAGCTAAATTTACTCAAAGTTCTGAAAATCTAAGTCAAATTTTGGCTAGTCAAAAACCACTCTTTGATAAAGCTAGTTTGGGATTTTATAAATCTGACAAGAAATCTTCCTTTAAAGATAAAGCTTCTTCATTCAATGACACAAGGTTTCAAGATCCCACCTACTTTAACAAAACAGCAACTCCAAGGTTTTGTAGATTGTGTAACCGAAGTGGTCATTTTCCCTTTCAATGTTTCTTTGGTGAAAGAATGATCGGTGATAAAGTTTACAAGGTTGTTTTTTATTACAATGATTTGGGACATAGGAGATGGTTTAATGTGAAAGGATCCAAGAAAATTTGGATACCAAAGGTCACTTGAGTTCATTTTGTAGGTATGCCTAGCATCCAAGAGGAAGGAAAACATGTGGTACATGGACAGCGGATGCTCTAGGCATATGACCGGAAAGACAACCTTCTTCATAAAGCTTGATGAATATGATGGAGGACTTGTCACTTTCGGTGATGATGGTAAAGGAAAGATAGTGGCCGTTGGTAAAGTTGGTAAAAGTTTCTCTTCTTGTATAAATGATGTTCTCCTTGTAAATGGTTTGAAACATAATTTGCTTAGTGTAAGTCAATTGTGTGATTTAGGATTTGAAATAATTTTTAGGAAATTTGTGTGTTTAGTTGTTTGTGAAAAAACTGGAGACATTTTGTTTGAAGCTAAAAGATGCAACAATGTGTATGGATTAACTCTTGAGGACTTGAAAGAACAAAATGTAACATGTTTTACCTCTATTGAATCTGAAAAATGGCTATGGCATAGAAAGTTGGGTCATGCTAGCATGTACCAAATTTCTAAGCTAGTAAAGAAAAATCTGGTTAAGGGAATTCCAAACATCAAGTTTGATAAGGATCTTACTTGTGATGCATGCCAATTGGGCAAACAAGTAAAATCCTCTTTTAAATCAAAAGATGGAATCTCAACCAAAAGGCCATTGGAGATGTTACATATTGATCTTTTTGGTCCTACTAGAACTCAAAGTTTAGGAGGTAAACACTATGGTCTTGTGGTAGTAGATGATTACTCTAGATTTGGTTGGGTACTTTTCCTTGCTCATAAGAATGATGCATTTTATGCATTTTCCACCCTTTGCAAGAAAATTCAAAATGAAAAGGATTTGAAAATTACCCATTTGAGAAGTGATCACGGAAGAGAATTTGAAAATCAAGACTTTGAAAAATTCTATGATGACTTAGGGATTTCTCATAATTTTTCATGTCCTAGAACCCCCAACAAAATGGGGTGGTTGAAAGAAGGAATCGAAGCCTTCAAGAAATGACTAGGGCTATGCTATGTGAGAATGAGATTCCTAAATTTTTATGGGCTGAAGTTGTGAACACAGCATGTTATATTTTGAATAGAACAATCATTAGAAAAGGGTTAAAGAAAACACCTTATGAGCTATGGAAAGGAACCCCTCCAAATCTTAAGTACTTTCATGTTTTTGGATGCAAATGTTTTATACTTAACAATAAGGAAAACCTTGGAAAATTTGATCCAAAATACTATGAAGGAATGTTTGTTGGATATTCCACCACAAGCAAGGCCTATAGAGTTTATCTCAAAGAGTATAGGACCATAGAGGAATCCATACATGTTACTTTTTGTGATTCTAATTTAATTCCCAGTACTGTGATAGATAGTGATTCAGATGGTGAAGAAGCTGGAACAAGCAAAGAAAATCCCAAATCTGTACAAAATGAAGAATCTGCCAGTTTAGTTTTGTCTCGTCAGATTGGAGGAGACATTTCCATTTTGTTTCCTAAGCAGGCACGAGCAACTGAAATAGTGAGACCACCAGAAGTTCATCAAAGCTCTACACCTGTCCGAAAGCCTAGAGAATGAAGTCTATGAGGGGTTATCCTCATGACTTCATCATTGGTGATCCCTCTCAAGGAATAACAATAAGATCCTCCACCAAAAGGCAAACCGAACCTAGCAACCTTGCTCTCTTGTCACAAATAGAGCCCAACAATGTCAAACAAGCTCTTGAAGATCCATCATGGGTCAAGGCCATGCAAGAGGAGCTTGCTCAATTTGACAAGAATGAGGTTTGGACATTAGTACCTCATCCGGATGGTAAGAAGGTAACGGGTACTAAGTGGGTATTTAAAAATAAACTTGGTGAGGATGGACAAGTTGTTCGTAACAAGGCTAGATTAGTGGCCCAAGGTTACGATCAAGAAGAGGGAATAGATTTTGATGAGTCTTTTGCTCCGGTAGCTAGAATGGAAGCAATTAGGTTGCTTCTTGCCTATGCTGCCTATAAGGGTTTCAAAATGTTTCAAATGGATGTTAAATGTGCTTTCCTTAATGGCTTCATTGATAGAGAAGTGTATGTGGCTCAACCCCCCGATTTTGAACATAAAGATTTTCCAAATCATGTTTTCAAACTTTCAAAGGCTCTTTATGGTCTTAGGCAAGCTCCAAGAGTTTGGTATGAGAGGCTTAGTGCTTTCTTGTTGGAAAACTATTTTCAAAGGGGTACCACCGACACTACTTTATTTATTAAAGCATCTAATGATGATATACTTCTTGTTCAAGTTTATGTGGATGACATTGTGTTTGGATCGGCCAATGAGTCCTTGTGTGAAGAGTTTGGAAAAATCATGACTAGTGAGTTTGAAATGAGTTTAATGGGAGAGCTAACTTTCTTTCTTGGCCTCCAAATTAAACAAACTCCTAGTGGTACCTTTATTCACCAAGGCAAGTATGAAAAAGAATTGATAAAGAAATTTGGGCTAGAAAATTCCAAACCAATGGGAACACCAATGCATCCTAACACTAAACTTGAAAAGGATAATGATGGCCTAGATGTGGATGAGACACGGTATAGGGGAATGATCGGCTCACTAATGTATCTTACTTCCTCTAGACCGGATATTGTTCAAAGTGTGGGTGTATGTTCAAGATTTCAATCTCACCCAAAAGAATCCCATTTATCGGTCGTTAAACGCATCATTAGATATATTAAGGGAACATGTGATTATGGTTTATGGTATCCTAAATCTGATAATTTTTTTTTGCAGTAGGGTTTTGTGATGTAGATTATGCGGGAGATAGAGTGGATAGAAGGAGCATTTCCGGCATGTGTTGCTTCCTTGGAAGTTCACTCAACATGTGGTCAAGCAAAAAACAAGCCACAGTGGCTCTATCCACAGCTGAAGCAGAATATATTTCCGCATCTGCATGTTGCTCTCAATTAATTTGGTTAAAAACACAATTGGAAGATTACAAATTAAAAATCAATAGTATACCCTTATTTTGTGATAATATGAGTGCTATAAACATTTCAAATAATCCTGTTCTGCACTCAAGAACTAAGCACATTGAGAGAAAATATCAATGCATTAGAGAACATGTGCAAAAGGGCACTATTGATATTCAATTTGTAAAATCTGAAGACCAAATTGCTGATATTTTTACAAAACCCCTCTGTGAAAACAGATTCTGTACCTTGAGAAAAAGTTTGGGAATGTTTGATTTAAGTTCTATTGAAAATTGTTAAAATTTTTATTCTGTTCAATTTTATCTCGTAGGTTTGGACGAGATAAAACTGCATACTTGATGGAGGAGCTATAATTAAGGGGGAGACTGCACAGAAATAAACTCCAATGGGCCCCACAAAATCTTTTGATCCATCTCTGACCGTTTTGTTGGAAGAAGCATGTTGTCAAATCAAATCCTTTCAATTCATCTAATCCCTTGATTTAAGGCAACAAATTTTCAATTTTAGATTTCAAAAATTAAAAGGAAAATCATTCTTGGTTAATAACCGCGCCCTTAATGGTCATTTAATCCCCTCTAATTCTCTCTCCACTCCATATTTAATGCTCCCTGTTGCTTCTACTGCTGCTGAATACTCTGTTATTTTGCTTTGTTATATTTTATTGATTTGTTGTCCTGTTTTGTTTTTCCTTGATCTGGCTCTGTTTTGAGCACTTTATTGATTAATTTTGACTTGAGCTTTGATTGTCATTGATAAATTTATTTGCTCAAATGCATGTGTGATATGGAATTTTATTAAGGTGGTTGAAAAATATTTTCTTGTGAAAATATGATTCAGTCTTAAAGGATCCAAATCCTTAAAATTTTCATCTTTTAGAAATCCTTTGGAGTTTATACACAGTTTTTACTGTCTTATTTTGGTATTGTACTTGGATATTCTGGACCATTGTATTTTGGTAGAAAATAAATATTCTGCTATCTGGTATGATGTTTTCATTTATTTTGCAGTGCCCCTTGATGACAAAAGGGGGAGAAAAGCTGAAAATTGAAATCTGAAAAAATAGGGGATGAAATTTTCTGTTGAAAATTCATGATCACTCTTGTTAAAAGGATATATTTTGATGCTTGATGATAGCATTGAAACTGCTCTTGCCTCATTATAATTGTTATTGATGCTGCTGTTTTATAATGTTTTGGCAATGAATGAGTGACTGGTTGTTAATTAACCTTGATGAATATGCATGATTGTATTGAATATTCTGTTTCATCCTGGTTAAAATGCTTGATATTTTGGGCAGTTCCTTTAAATTGTGTAAAGTATAAAAACTGCCATGTTTTGATCATGTGTGCTTCAAATATTTTTCTTATCATAATAATTCTTTTTGCTCTGATATCCTGACCGAAAAATGTTTGAAAATTATTTGAACAGCCTTTTTGATGTGTGAAATAGTTTGAGCAGAAAATCAGATTACTGATAACAAATGAGTTTTGTATATCATTCAAATCTGCTCATAAATCAAGCATTTAGCATCATGAATAAACATGCTAAATAACATTGTTATTTTGAGGGTTGATTTAAATGTTACAGGTTTATGCTTCCCTTGGTAAAATAAGCATACATTAAGGGGGAGCCATGTGACATTTAGAAAGGGGGAGAAATTCAAACTCAAAGGGAGTATTCTTTACTCTAATTCTTTAAATTTCTTTCCATTTCAATTTTAATAATGTTTGTCATCAAGGGGGAGATTGATGAGTTTGAAAAACTCTAATTTAATTTTGATGATGAACAAACATTATTAAAATAATTAATTACAAAATTATTAATTTGATGTTAAATTAATTAATAATTTTGTTTTGCAGGATTTTTAATGTGGGCTGAAAATAAAAGGAAAATTGTAAGCCCAAGTACATTTAGCATTAGTACAAAAATATTCAATGATGTATGGCTGAATTGATCATAATAATGTTGAGCCAAATTTAAATGTGCAAGCCCAAATTTATTGTTGGTAAATGACCAACTTGCTTGGACCGAAATCAAAAGGAGATGGGGCACACAATATTGCTTTATCCTTTTAACAAATAAAACCCATTTCTTTAATTATGCTGCACACTCCCAACGGACTCCACTCATATCATGTGATGGAATTCAAATCTCTTTAAAGTGGAGTTAATAAATGCATGGGAACTATGAGAGAGAAAGTGTGATTGACATGATGGTGATCATCAATGCTACACGCTACTCAATCAAAGGAAGTAAAAGCAACCCATTTTAATTAATTTATTCAAACACACTTTATTGTTTTTCTTCATCCTCTCTCATTCTCTCTCATCTCTTTCTTCTTCTTTCTTCGGTCATTAACCAGGAAGCCATAGAAGCTACTTGGAGCTACCGAAAGGAAGGGAAAGCAAGCCTAAAGACCATCAAGTTGATGGCACGAAAAAGAAAAAGAAAAGTATGCTGTGGCTGAGATTATCACCAAATGTGGTAAGATTTGGTGAGGTAATCTCGGATCCTTCATACTCAAAAAGAAGGAAAAAGATTCGGCTAGCAAGAAAGATCTTTGGAGGCATGGCTTGTCTCTGATTCTGCTCAACCACCACAGGAAGTAGCTAGAGTGGCGAAGTAATAGAAAAGGCAGAGATTGGAGCAGATGAAGCCATCATTATCATGAAACATCAAGGGCCAGAAATCCATCTTGGAGAGGAAGCCAAGGATGGAGTGCTCGGATTGATGAAGAGTGATAACCAAGGAAGGACTAGAGGTATTTGCATGTTGGTTTTTGCATGAGTTACCTCTTCTCTCTTTGTGGCCGAACCGGTTTTGTGGTGAAGGAAAAGAAGCTGAGCTCAGGTTTGTGTTTCAACTGTGAAGGCTTCACTTCTCTATAAAAGGGGTGAACAGTCATGGTTTGATGCAAGGAGTAAGGTTTGAGAGTGCAAGGCACAGAGTTCTCAGAGCTACCTAAGCTAGCAGTTCTTCTTCTCCTTCAACGTTTTCTGTTTAATATTTTTCTGTTTAATTTTGTCATGTCTTGAGTCTCATGTAAAAAGGCAAACAGTGAGGTTTGTAAGAAAAAAGTCATAGAGCAGAAAAAGGCAGAGAGTGCAAAATTAAAAGAAAAAGCCATAGATGTCTTAGAGTTCCTTTGTACATCTGTGTTGTGTTTCATGATTCTGTGGGAATCCCCTTGTAAGTTGGGTTAGCACTTTACAATTTGTAATCAGGATGATTATAGTGAAATTCCATCATTGTTGTGATGGAGACTGGATGTAGGCTGCACTGCACTTAGCAGCTGAACCAAGATATATCTGGGTGTAATCTTCTACCTCTCTTCCTACTTCAATTCTGTTTTTACTGTTCAGATGAAAAATAAAAATTGTCTCGTGTCAAGTGACGAGACAAAATGAAAATGTCTCATGGCTAGGGACGAGCTAAAAACAGAAAAGTTTCCTCTAAGTCCAGCAAGTGTTAACAAGCAAAAAGGGGGCTAAGATTCAACCCCCCTTCTCTTAGCCACTGAAACCATCAAAGTTGGAAGTGTTTAGTTTTATCATGTAATATAGAATTTGTCATGAGTAACACTGTGCTAAAATTATCAGTGGAGGTCTAGAAATGGTTGCTTGCTTCGTGCAACATCAATAAATTAAATTAGCTCCAAAATACACACAATAATCTAATAATGACTTGCGATCTTCAAAGTATGTTGCCCAATCTGAATCAGAAAATCCATAGAGTCTCATACCATTGTTCTTGTGCAGAATCAGTTCATGATGCTTTCTACCTTGCAGGTATTTAATCACTCTCTTGCAACCTTTCAATGTGCCAACAAAAGACTATGCATAAATTGACTAATTTTATTCACAGCAAAAGAGAGATCTAGTGTAGTAATTAACAAGTATTGTAGAGATTCTACAACTGTCCTAAATAATTTGGGATCTTTAAACTTTTCAGAACATGTGGACAATAATTGAAGTGAAGACACCATAGGTGTATGCATATCATTCGCTTGTCCCATGCCTGATTTAGATAATAAATTTGTTACATATTTAGTTTGTGAAAGGTGAATGTGTCTATTTTCAATTTAGTTATTTCTATGGCTAAAAAATAATTTAATCCTCCTAATCAAGTCCTTTAATGAGAAAATTGTGTCAAGTTTGTTTATCATAGTTTGAACACCAGTAGCATCACTCCTTATGATAATTATATTATCAACATAACACAAGATATAAATGATAAAACCTGAATTTTTTATCATAAACAAAGATATGTCGGACCTAGCATTGACAAAACCAAATGAATGCAGAGTTAAACTTAGCTTGATAAACCACTCTCTAGGAGTTTATTTCAAGTCATAGAAAGATTTTTTAAGCTTGAAAACATGAATATTATCATTAACTTCAAATCTAATTAGTTGTTTCATATAAATAATTTAATGCAAATTACCATTTAAGAAGACATTATTAAAATTAAACTGCTTAATAACCCAATTTCTAGATAAAGCCAAACTCAATATCAATTTGATTGTTGTTGATCTAGTTACAGGACTAAAAACTTGTTCAAAATCAAAATCTTCTTCCTATCGAAAATCTTAGTTATTAATCTAGCTTTATACTTTTGAATGGTGTCATCTGGGTGCCTTTTGATGGCAAAAATCAATTTGCAGCCTATAACTTTAGCTCTTGGAGGTTTAGGTACCAAAATTCATATATGATTTCTGATTAAAGCTTAATATTCATCACTCATAGTCTTTTTCTAATGAGAAATAGCTAGAGCTTTAAGAGGATTTAGGAGGTTGCTCTTCATCAGAATGAGAGAAAGAGTAGCATCTAAAGCTCTTGGTTTAATAGAACCAGTTTTAGATCTTGTCATCAGGGTATGAATGTTATTTGGATTAGTAAGACTATTAGTATCACTGGATGTAGTTGAATTAGTATTATTCTCAGGTTCTAATGGTGGTAACACAATTTCTATACCTGAAATTGGTTGAAGTTGAGTCATTTGAGTATTCTAGTCTTTAAGGTAGCGTTTAGAAGGAGGGACTAGGACTAAAACTAGAGGATTGTGACTCAATAATGTGTTTGGTAGTTAGAAATTGGAACTAAAATTTCGGTTCATTCAATACTTCCAGAAAGTAGGAACATAAGGGGGATTGAAACTTCTAGGGATAGAGACTAAAACTTTTATAACATTTCTTTTCAAAAATACTCTCATTTAACTTTTCAAATTCTAAATCTTTCCTCCAATTTTCGTATTTATCTTAAACCAAACATGATATTAAGACATAACTGAGTCCAGTATATTTTATACCAAACACAATATAGAGACTTAAGAGTATCACTATTTGGAATAGAATAAGAAACAGTTAAAATAAGAAGATTTTCATTACTTGATGCAGAACTAACAGAATTTTGATTATCATGCAGAGAAGAACTATAGTTATTAGTAGATATAAAAGGTATAGAATTATCATATTGATTATTATCAGGCATATTGAGAATCAGAATTAGCTAAGAAAAACATTTTATTATAGGGAAAAATATAGTCATCAAACAAGACGTTTCTAGTGATGTAAGTTTTTCCATTTTGAGACAAACACTTATAACTTTTATAATTAGGAGCATATCCAAAAAAAATACACTTGTGAGATCTGTAATCTAATTTTGACTGATTGTATGCACTAAACAAAGAAAAACAAGTATTGCCAAAAGCTCTTAAAAAGTTATAGTGTGGTTTATGGTTATACAACAACTCAAAAGGAGATTTGTTAGATAAAATAGGAGTTAGTAATCAATTTATTAAATATGTAACACTTATAACTGAAGGATTACTATGTGTTTATAACACACAGCAAAAAAAAAGAAAGTAATTTTAAAAATCTATTGTGTTTAAATTTTATTCTAATAACATAAATCATATTTAAATAGTTGAGTACGCTAGTAAAATCACTTTTTTTCTTCAATGGTACGAAAGTTTTATGTATATTCACACTGAGACCAACCTTTTCTGTTAATTCTTTGAGAAACCTTGAAAAACCTTTTTGCAACTCTTTGCACATCATAAAATTCCTATTATGAGAATTCGACTCACATACATATATGTGTAGAGATAAAGGAATAAAA
Organism: Arachis duranensis; assembly: GCF_000817695.3. Classification (NCBI taxonomy): domain Eukaryota; kingdom Viridiplantae; phylum Streptophyta; class Magnoliopsida; order Fabales; family Fabaceae; genus Arachis; species Arachis duranensis. The sequence continues at coordinate 84,707,513 of NC_029776.3, forward strand.
CTATTATTATTAGCCTAAATTTCTTTTGCTCTTGTCGTACATATATATAGTATAAAATTTGTTACTGATTTCAAATTTCAATACAAATATAAATCTTATCTTGTAATTTCAAATATGAATTCTTCAAATTTTATGAATTATATCACAACACTTTAAAATAGAATCAATTAGGATTTCATCCAAACTTAAAATTCAAATTTAGAAATAAAATAACTAATTATTCTCAATTCTCATTTAATATTCTCAAAATCATATTATTATTATACTCTTAGTGCTAGCAAATAATATAATAATATTCTATTTGAATTAATATAATTATTTATTTATCAAATCAAAATAATAATTAAATAATTCTTTAACAAAGATTATAACATTTATATAATATAAGATGTATTACAAAAATATACCGATAGAAAATATATTTTAAAGTACAAAAATATGTGTGTACTTTTTACTAACGAAGTGGTCGATTTTTCGTATCATAAAATTTATCGATAATAGAATTTGTGTCAAACTTTTCAATAATTTTCTTTTCAATATAATTAAAAGACAATTAGCAAAATTTATTTTTTATTTTATTTTTAAGTTATTTTTCACAATATTCATAGTTGAAAGAGATCTCTTAAATGCAACAGGTGAAACAGAGAAAATTAATACCAAATGAACAAAAAAAGACAATCACAAGAAGAAAAGAAATTCACTTTATGATATTTGAAAATTTTTATTTAATTAAAAAATATTAATAATAATATCCTCTTTATATTTTTAAAATATTGTTACTTACTTTTTAGATATTAGAAATCATTAATATTTATGTTGGACTGAACTTTTATTTATATTAAACTAAATACTAAATAATTTTTTTTAAATTAAATTATACATAATAACTTATTACTATTATTTTTTTTAAAAAAGCTGGGGTCGAGACCTCCACTGACCCTTGTGTCCGTCCCTATGTCTAGCAACACTCCTTAACGACTCAATAGTATGAAGTAATATATTTTTACTAAGAATCCAAGAAGAACAAAGTATAATGCCTTTCATCTTTCTAGCTTTTGGTTAACCCTTAGAGTATGGTTTAGTTGTCAAACTCTAACTTATTACCATTATCATAATGAACTATAAATGATCTAAGAAACTCATTTCTTCATTCATTCAATCTCCTTATCCAAGGTTTTATTCATCTCAGTCATTATAATCATAGACCTCAAATTCTTTACTAAGAGTTGACGAATTTTTTTTGACTAATCATTATTCTACAAGTATTTAAATCATACTCAATATCCATTCAATTAGCACTATAGGATATATTAGGTGTCCAAAATCAAAATATAATAAATACATTGTTAATTACTATGACAGTCGCAGGTCAAAGAAAACTCTATTACTAAATTCATTTTGAGAATATCCTATTGACAAATATGCGGTAATTATAACCATTAGGAATTCTTAAATTGAGTCAGTTCAATGGTCATATATCTATATGTACTATATATATATAT
>NC_029776.3:84709080-84723152 GCF_000817695.3 Arachis duranensis
AATTAAATTATGATCATACTATTTATTCCCAACAATAAATACTTCATCTTGGTAAACTTTGGTATAGCAATAGTTGACAGCATAACTAAACTCATTTTAACGAGATGTCTATGTTTTTTTTTTTTGTTCTTCCATTTTGCCGAGGCAAATTGCAAAGATGGGCATGAAAATCTATGCTGTATTGTATGCTATATTGATTAAGAAAAGTATAAAAAACTTTAGAGGTATATTCATCTCCATATAAGATTTTGTAAAACCTGAATTTTGCATTTTGTCAAAATTTTCATGTAATTCTTGTAATGAATGAAAGTTTGATAGGCCCAAGACTTATTAATCAGTAAGTAAGTACAAGTATAGCAAGAAAAAACATCAATAAAAATTACATAATATCTATATCCTAAGTGAAAAATAATTAGAGGGTCCTCTTATATCAGAGTAGATTAATTGCAAAGACGTATTATAAATGGTTAAAGAATCAAAATAAAAAATGTTATGCATTTTGGTTTGTGCACTATTTTCACAAACTCTTAAAGATTAATCTTTATTATCATTTGTCATTTTTATATTACATTGTGCAAGAATAGATTTTACAGTTTTAATGACTGAATGCCTTAATCTTTTATGCCATAAATAAATAAGAGAGTAATATACAAAAAACATAAAAAAAATGAATCTAGTTATTATATTTGATAAATAAAAACATATTACTGTCAAGTCATTATAAAAAAAAGATTAGAATGACGGTTTTTTTTTAAATTATGGCAGTTTGAACCATCATTATTATTAAAAACGGCGTCTCCAAAAAATACTGATATTCTGGGCGCTATTCTGGTTGTTACGAAAAATCGCCACAATTATCTGTGAATTATACGACGGTTTTGTGACGGTTAAAATGAGGTTTCTAACTACTATTTTAACCAAATAAAACGGCAGTTTGTTATTGTTTAAAATGTAAATTGCCATTTTTACTAGAATTTAATGGCATCGTTTTCGTTTAAAATGACCGTTTTTAACCGCTGTTTTTACCAGGGTTTAATGGCATTATTTTTTGTTTAAAATGACAGTTAGAAATTACTTTTTTTACCTGGGTTTAATGACATATTTTTGTTTAAAATGACGATTTTTAACTGCCATTTTTACTATGATATAATGGTATTTTTTTTGTTTAAAATGGTAATTTCTAACTGTCGTTTTTATTTAAATATGATGGTAATTTTATACTTTTTAAAATGAAATTGAAACTATCTATTTGAAATGACATTTTTGAAACTCAAATTTTAAAATCTTATAATAACCAAAATAAAAGTACTGATTTTTAAACTTTCTCTTAATTTTTTCTATAAAGTAAAAAGAGACGAGTTAAGAAAATAAATAAAGCAAAATTTAGAATAATCAATGTGAAATCAAGAATATATCCTAACAGCAGGAGGCTAAAACATGTGTCATATTAAATATAAAAATGACCATATGTTACATGCAAATTTAATAAGATAATGAATAATAGAAGAAATCACTCATAAAAAGATATGCTGATATGCATGGAATACTAAACAAGTTCAAGACTTGTGGAAGACCAAAAAGCAATTAGTACAACATTACTTGGACATAACTTTACACTATTAAAAATTCAAAATGTTCTTAAGTCTCTCTTATTGTGCTTTTCCCTTTTCAACAACCCATTTGTGCTCAAGGATTAATAATTATTCCACTAACTTGGTGGAACTGTGAAAATCTTAAAATTCAACATGGTTTTGTATTGTAAATATGTATCAGCCATCCATGAAGTCTAGAAAGTACAACTTGGTCACATTTATAACTTTTTTTCTTTAGTTTTTTATACCTTAAAAAGTACAATAGATTATTTGTTTCATCACATGTCTAATTATAAAAACCCATGAACACAGCATTCTTCAATTGTCATAATATTTTACCACTCAAAAAATTAAAAATAAAAAGTTCTAACTTATGCAATGCAGTTAATGGTGGCGCACCAATGCAACTTGAATGAGTTGCTGCAGAACTGCTACAAAAAAGTAAGCAAATTTTATAAGGTCATTGTCCCTAACAAACTAAAACAAAAATAAAAGGTCAAATAGACCAATATAATAAAATCAGAAAATAGAAAATATGAATAATTTATTTCACGAAAGTTATATCTCGGGTATTTTCATTTTCTCATGAAAAAGATTAACACAGCTCATGCCATAAAGTTACAAATATTCACACTCAACAACACAAATATGGTACAATTAGTTAGTCTCATCTTCCACCATATAGTCTTATCTTATGATTATTCTCTTTTAATTTGTTACTGATGGGATTAAAATGCCTTGAATTGAAGAAATTTGGTGGAAAAGAATTGAACATTGTTTGTTGGAGGAGTCAAGGAAGAGGTCATGACCGTTGGTGAATTAATTAATCACTTGAGATTTTTGTTTTGTTAGGTTAACAAAATTTTGTTTATTAAAATTGAATAGCCAGCCTTATAGAAGAAATCACGAATAGATAATATTACAAAGAGAGTAAACTTAAAAAATTAAACCTATAATTCTATTTAGAAAACTGTAAAACTATACAATGAGATTTTACTTGTTTATTAGAAAACTGTATAATTGGGTCGCGCTGCTTACGGGTAGTCGAGTAGCCGAGCACTTGTTGTGGAGAAATAATGAAGAGGGGGTGCCACCTGCAAAGACACTCCGACGCTCAAGTCAGCAATGTGCAGGCGAGCAGAATAAAGGGTTGAAGAGATGTGACGTACCTCGGGGGAAGAGCCAATCTTCCCCTTATATACATGTCAGTAGTGGGCCCCTCATGGGACAGGCCCATATTCCCAAGGACGCTGTCCAGCGGCCGTGTGTGTGCCGTACAGGACGCGTGTCCGGGTCGGTTGGAGGGCGCGTGTCCGGGCCGGGTATTGCTTGGGTCGGGTCGACCCGCGCTGATTTTGGGCCGGGCCATAACAGTGCCCCCACGCGCCAATGGTAGTCGTGGGAGCTACCAATGGCGTGTCGTCCCGCATCTCGTCTAGTCGGCCGCTCGTGGGAAGGGTGTGCCCCCAACGCGCGTCTCTTGGTTGCTCAAACAACCGTTTCATCGCTTCGTTTCCTGCGCCGAGCATTAAATGCTCATAATGGGGTGAAAAAACCCCGTTTGAAAAGACTATTTCGCCCCCAGGAATTTTCGCGCTTTGGAGGCCGTTTTTAAACGATCGATTTCGATGTTTCTACACTTTTTTCACACTCCCTATCCTTCCTTTCTTCCTCCTTGCTACAAGGTGTTGCTGTGGTGCCTCCGTTCGTGTTTCTTGCATTTTCCCAGATTCGCAACTTCATCCTCCTTTTATCAATTCAGGTAACTTTTGAATCATCCCCTTTTTATGCATTATTTCTGTATGCTGGTTGCTTGGTTTTTTTGAAGTTACCGTGTAGCCTTTTAGTTGCGAGTAGGCGTGTTAGGGGGGAAAGTACCATTCCAGGGTAGGCTTTTTCTCGTTCTTTTCGCCATTTAGTCTTGACTGGCTTTAGTCGGGAAGTCGTGGGGGTAGTGTTTGTGTTCAGCCTGAGCAACCGATCTCTTAGACTAACTGGATGGTACCCCCATGTAGGTATGGCTCGCACGGTCTCCCGGGCATCCGTTAACCCTGCGGCTTACGACCAATATGCTTGGGTTGTCTCTGATATAAGGGATTCACCCAATCAAATGGGCGAGGAGGAGCTCACCGAGTTCCGACAAGCCGGGTATTTGTGCGGCGGGACCGACGAGGAGGCCAATTACGACGTTTTCGTCCCGGCTCCTCATGAGCGATTGTATGAAATCAACTTCCAACCCCGCCAGGTCGCCGACTGGATTTGGTTCTACAAAGCCATGTTCACTCAAGTCGGAGTTCGCATTCCGTTCTCAGCCTTTCAAATGGCGCTCTTAAACCGAATTTCCGTGTCACCGTCGCAGTTGCATCCGAACAGCTGGGCCTCGATCCGCTGTTTCGAGATGGTCTGTGAATATCTCGAACTGCCGGTGTCCGTGGATGTTTTCCTCTTTTTCTTTACCCTCACAAACCCTTCCAAGGAGGGGAAACATAGAAAAGGGTTCATGTCCTTCCGGGCTGCCCAGGGTCGGAAGATCTTCGGTTTGTTCGAAGATTCTTACCATGGGTTTAAGGACAAGTATTTTAAGGTCTGCCCGGCCAAAGGTCGTCACCCCTTTTGGTTGTCTTTGGAGGGGGTACGGCTCATCCCGACTTATTGGAGCTTCGGGGCAGGGGCCAATAGTTTTATTAAGGTAAACTATAGAAGTATGTCGGTAGTAGATAAGCAGATTGCCGAGGTGCTAAACGCAGTTTTTGGGAAGAACCCGGTAAATCCCCATCTCCTCATGGGTGACCGGGAGTCCGGCCGTAATTATATTTGTGAGAAGCTTTTCACTTTTCTCTTTGTCTTTTTTTTTCTTTTGTTGATATTGTGTGACGATTAACCGACCTTCTTTGTTTTCCTGCAGTGGATATGTCTGCGTCGGTGACGGGTCTTCCCGACTTGTTTCAGACTTTCCTTGGCGGCGGTGATGATGAAGAGGATAATGACCAATCTGCCGCTGAGACGTCTACAGCTCCTCCGGAGGACAAAACTACTTCAGGGCAGGAGGGCGTGGTTGGGGGAACCGGGACCTCGACCCAAGCTGCCCAGGTCGAGGTCGAGAAAGCGGTTCATGCCTCTCCTCCTCGCGAAGTGGTAGGCCAAGGGGGTTCGACGTCTGCCCCTGACGATGACGTGGAGGTGGTCGTCCCCACCCCTAAAAGAAAAAGGAAGGCGTCTTCTAGTCCCGAGGGGGTCCTCACCGTCATGGAGAGGAATTTCGATGCAAGCAATTTTATAGATACCCAACTGATCCCTGGCACCGAGGAGTACTTCCACGAGTCTTCCCTTGCCGGGCAAGCGAGGTGGATGTACCGAACACTTCTGCGTGGTGCCGTGATAGCCCGGAAGGCTGAGTTTGAGCTGTCCGGGATGGAGTCCCTTCGCAGGAGGCTGGAGGCTAGTGGGAAGGCCAACAATAAATTAAAAGGTGAAGTGGAAACTCTTCGGGAGCAGTTGACTCAATCTTCGGAGAAGTTGGATGCCGCTGAGAAGAAAACCACTACCGCTGAGCAGAAAGCGACCGCCGCCGAACAAAAGTTAACAGCTGCCGAGAAGAAACAGAAAGAGTCGGACGCGACGATTGAACGTTTGGTCGAGCGTGAGATGGCTCTGGAAGGTCAGGTCGGCGCGGCGCAAAAGCGTGTGGCCGAAGTTGAGGAAGAGAAGCGGGCCGTGGAGGCCGAACTGTCGACATGGAAGGCGAAGTACAAGGACGTCGTCAAACAGGGCAGGGGGGCGATCCTGGCTACCGAGGAAGCCCTTAAAGCTCAAATTAAAATTGTTGCCCCTGAGTTCGACACGTCGGCGATTGGTGTCCGCAAGGTTATCCATGATGGCAAGGTTGTCGATGTTCCCCAGAAATAAGTCCTCTTTTTACAGTTTTAGCCGTTCTCTTTTGACTTTGTAAACTATTTTGGTTTTGGCCGTTTTTGGCTTGCGAACAATTTGACGTTTGCCGTTTTATTTTGGCTATGCGATCAATGATTGTTTTAATCGTTTGTTCGTTTTGTCGTGACGAGCCTTTCTTTATTCGTTTGGTGGTATGTTTCTTTTAACCGTTTTTGGTTTATTGTCGTCGCTTATGTCAATGGCCCATGGCCTTTTGCGTAGTGGTTCCGATTGTGGTTAACGGGTTCCCGGGGTGATCAGTCCCGGGAACGTGCGTCGTCGTTGGGCGTGGTGGTTTATCTGGACAATTAAGTGAAAAAATAGGAAAGAAAATTTGCACAAGTATATCTTATTCGGTAATCGTATAAAGGACAAGTAAGTCGCTATGAAAAGTTCCAAAGATAAATTTGCGGATTGACTACTTATCTAGCCTGGTCGGTTTGTCGGGTCTTCTTCTAGGAGTAGAATCTTCTTAGGTTGTCCGCATTCCATGTTCTCGGGACTTCCTTGCCGTCAAGTCGTTCTAGCTTGAACGCTCCCTTTCCCATCACTTTCTTGATTCTATATGGGCCTTCCCAGTTGGCCGCTAGCTTGCCTTCTCAAGGGGTCGGCAGGCCGATATCATTTCTCCTCAGGACGAGGTCGTTTGGCCCGAATTCCCTCTTGAGTACTTTGGTGTTGTAGCGCAAAGCCACTCTTTGTTTTAGCGCTATTTCTGTCAAATGGGCCATTTCCCTGGCTTCATCTATCAAGTCCTTTTCTATTGTTTCTTCCACTCCCTTTAGGAGCAACCGCGGACTTGGTTCCCCGATCTCTACTGGTATTACTGCGTCCACACCGTACGTTAGTCGGAAAGGAGTTTCCTTAGTGGATGACTGTTCAGTTGTTCGGTAGGACCAGAGAACCGCTGCTAGTTCATCGGCCCACGCACCCTTTTTATTGTCCAACCTCTTTTTCAGCCCTGAAAGGATGACCTTGTTGGCGGATTCCACCTGCCCGTTCGTCTGGGGGTGTTCTACCGAAGAGAACCTTTGCCTTATACCCAGGCCGCTGAGAAATTCCGCAAATTTTTTGTCAGTAAACTGCGTGCCGTTGTCCGAGATGACGACTTCCGGTATCCCGAACCGTGTTATTACGTGCCTCCACATGAATTTCCTGCAATTGGCCGAAGATATGCTAGCTAGCGGCTCAGCTTCTATCCATTTGGTATAGTAATCAATTGCAACTATGAGATATTTGACCTGCCCAGGGCCGACCGGGAAGGGTCCTAAGAGGTCGACTCCCCATTGAGCGAATGGCCGGGAGGTCGTTAGCAAGCTTAACTCGGAGGCCGGCGCCCGGGCAAAGTTGGCGTTCTGTTGGCACTTTACGCACTTTTTGACAAACTCTTTGGCATCTGCCATCATCGACGGCCAGTAGTATCCAGCTCGGATTAATTTCCTTGCTAGGGCCTTGCCACCGATGTGGTGCCCGCAGCAGCCCTCATGGACTTCCCTGAGGACGTAGTCCGTTTGGTCGGGGTGTAGGCACTTCAGTAGGGGTTGGCTGAGCCCTTTCTTGAACAGCTGTCCTTGGATGACGGCGTATTTGGCTGCTTCCCTTCTTAACTTCGTCGCGTCCTTTTCATCACCAGGGACTTGGCCGTGTTCTAGGAAGTTGGTGATGGGGTCTAGCCACGAGGAACCTAGGGTTGTCATGTGCAGTGCAATTGCTGGTTCTCTTGTCATGCCTTGGATGAGAGACCGGTTCCCCTCCCCTGGCTTTGTACTGGCCAATTTTGATAGAAGGTCTGCCCGTGTGTTCCTTTCTCTGGGTACGTGTTGGACCATGACCTCTTCAAATTTTTGGCTCAAGCTCTTGACCTTTTCCAAGTACTTCTGTAACAAGGGGTCCTTGGCTTGGTAGCTGCCGTTTACTTGGGAAGTGACGACTTGGGAATCGTTGCATACTTCCAGCCTTCTTGCGCCGACCTCTGCTGCTAGGGTCAAGCCTCCTATGAGGGCTTCATACTCTGCTTGGTTGTTCGAGATGGGAAACTCGAATCTAACCGACTGTTCGTATACAACCCCATTCGGACTTTCCAGGATGATCCCGGCACCTCCGAAGGTCTGGTTGGAGGCTCCGTCCACATGGAGCTTCCACCGTGTACCCATGTCTTCGCCTGGATCTCCTGTTACTTCAACCAAAAAATCCGCCATGGCCTGCGCCTTGATGGCTTGCCGGGGCTCGTACCGTATGTCGTATTGAGAGAGTTCAATGGACCAAGTCATCATTCTTCCCGCCAGGTCGGGTTTCTGGAGAACTTGTCGGATTCCTTGGTCCGTTCTGACAACCACTTGGTGACTTTGGAAGTATTGTTTTAACCTTCTCGAGGAAGTTAGGAGTGCTAAGGCTAGCTTTTCCAACTTGCTATATCTTAATTCTGCTCCTTGCAGGGCCCTGCTTATGAAGTAGACTGGTTGTTGGGCTTTCCCGTCCTCCCGTATCAGTACTGCGGCCAGGGCTTCGCTTGTTATAGCGAGGTATAGGTATAGTGGTTCCCCGTCCCTTGGCTTCCCGAGAACGGGAGGTGCCGCCAGGATTTCCTTGAAGTGTTGAAAGGCTTCTTCGCACGCGGGTGTCCATTCAAACGCCATCCCTTTCTTCATGAGATTAAAAAATGGCAGGGCCTTTGTCGCCGAGGCTCCGAGAAACCGGGAGAGTGAGGTCAATCGTCCTGCCAACCTCTGGACGTCCTTGATACAGCCCGGGCTCGTCATCTGAAGTATTGCCTGGCATTTCTCTGGGTTAGCTTCTACCCCTCTCTGAGTTATCATAAATCCCAGGAACTTGCCGGCTTCCATGGCGAAGGCGCACTTGAGGGGGTTCAGCCTCATACCGTGTTGACGGAGGGACGCAAATACACTTGCCAGGTCGTTTAAGAGGTCGTCAGGTCGTGTTGTTTTTGCCAGGATATCGTCCACGTAAACTTCAACCGTTTTCCCTATGAGGTCGCGGAATATCCTGTTCATCAGCCTTTGATATGTCGCCCCCGCATTTTTCAAGCCAAATGGCATTACCTTATAGCAGAAAGTTCCTCCTGGCGTTATGAACGCCGTTTTGTCTTCGTCTGGTCGGTGCATCGGTATCTGATTGTAGCCGGAGTAGGCGTCCATGAAACTCAGATATCGGTATCCCGCAGCGGCGTCGACAAGTGCATCTATGTTGGGGAGGGGAAAGCAATCTTTGGGGCATGCTTTGTTAAGGTCGGAGTAGTCTACGCACATTCTCCACCTGCCATTGTGTTTTTTCACCAGTACCACATTTGAGAGCCATGTCGAGTAGTCCACTTCCCGTATGAAGCCTGCTTCTAGGAGGCCGGCCGTTTGCTTGGCTACCTCCTCTGCTCTTTCGGCCGACATCTTTCTCCTCCGTTGAGCTACTGGACGTGCTTCCGGCTTGACGGCTAGGTGATGTGAGATGATTTTTGGATCTATTCCCGGCATGTCGGCAGGTGTCCATGCAAACAAGTCCCTGTTGGCCCTTATCATCTCAATCAAAGGCTCCTTCAGCTCATGTGGGAGGTTCTTGTTAACGAATGTGAACTTTTCCCCTTCGTCACCGATACTAAATTTCTCCAGGTCCCCTTCTGGTTCTGGCCTCGGCTTGTCCTCTACTCTGGCATCAAGGTCGGCTAGGAATACGCCAGATGCTTCCTTGGACTTCTTTTTGAGGGAAAGGCTGGCGTTGTCGCAAGCGACCGCCGTCTCGAGGTCTCCTCTTATGGTCCCAATGGATCCATCATCGGTAACGAACTTCATAATTAGCAGCTTGGTGTTGATTATGGCTTCAAAATCATTGATTGTTTTTCTTCCCAAGATGATGTTGTAGGCTGTGGAGTCTCGGAGGATTACGAATTCGGCCATTGCCGATCTTCGGCCCTGCATCTGTCCTACCGAGATTGGTAGGGAAATGACTCCGTTTGGTTTGATGAAGTGGTCGCCTAACCCGATAACCCCGTGCTGGTGAGTCGTTAGGTCGGCATCCTTTAGCCCTAGTGCGTCGAACACGTTGCGGAACATGATGTTTGAATCAGCTCCTGTGTCGACAAGGATCCGTTTGACGAGGCTGGTTCCCACTCTGGCCGTTATGACCATGGGAGGGTTTTCCGGGGCGTCGTTGAACCATTGGTCTTCTGGGCCGAAAGAAATGGACGGAGGTTTTTTGGTACTCTGCACCGGTGGAGATGAGATCGCCAGAACCTTGGCGTCTTTCTTGTGTGCCGACCGGGACTTTGGTGCAGTGTTTTTTGCCGTTACCACGTTTATCACAGTGAGGCCATGGTCTCTGTCTTCGGGCTCCTGTCGCCGCTTGGCCGAGCGTGTCTTGCTTTCCTCGTCTTGATCGCGATAATGCCTTCTCGCGCTAGCTTTCCTTCCCTTATCGCTTGTTCTAATGCATCCTTCAGGTCGAAACAGTCATGTGTTTGATGGCCATATCCCTTATGGTAATCACAATAAAGGTTCTTGTTTCCACCTGTGCGGTCCTTGAGTGGTCGGGGCTTCGGAAGAATTCCCTTCTCAGCTATTTGTTGATAGACTTCCACGATGGGGAGGGTGAGTGAAGTGTAGTTAGTAAATTTCCCAACTCGAGGGAACGGCCTAGGTGCTTTGTTTGATGCCTCCTCCCTAGCCTTTTCTTTTACTCTCTCACCGTCTCCACCGGGCTGCCGGGCCTGGCCGTAACCGGACTGCCGCTTATTGGCAGCCACGACTCGGCTGACCTCCTCGTCGTTTATGTACTCCTTTGCCACCGTTTGGATTTCATGCATTGTCCAAACCGGCTTCGTGGTAAGGTGTTTTCGGAAGTTCTCGTTGAGGAGGCCGTTCGTCAGGCAGAGACTGGCCACCGAGTCGGTTAAGCCGTCGATTTCCAAGCATTCGTCGTTGAACCGATCTAAGTACCTCCTGGTCGGTTCACCCTGTCTCTGGGTTACCCCGAGAAGGTTGATAGGATGCTTGGCCTTTGCTATTCGCGTTGTAAATTGAGCCAGGAAGGCGCGGCTGATGTCTGAGAAATTGTAGATGGAACCTTGAGGGAGGCCGTTAAACCATCTGATCGCCGGTCCTGCTAGGGTTACCGGGAAGGCGCGGCATCTTACTTCGTCGCCTACTCCCTCTAGATTCATTCTGGCTTCGAAGGCCGTGAGATGTTCTAGGGGGTCTTGAGTCCCGTCATACCTCATGTCCGTTGGTTTGTCGAAGTGTTTCGGCAACCGGACCTCGAGGATAGATCGGTGGAACGGGGTGGCACCCATTATGACGGGTTGCCGTGTTCTCTCGGATCTCCCTTCCCCGTCCTCATGGCCTCTTGCTGTTCGGCGGGTTGTTCTGCCTCGGGAGTATATGATCCTGTCGTTCCGCCTTCTCATTACGGGCGACTCCTCCCGCGTGCTTTCCGCTTCCGTCCGGGAAGCGGATGTACGTCGCTGGTGGCTTCGGTGAGAGTCTTCCTCCTCGCTTCCGGGAGATGGGGTAAAGCTGGGATCGGTAGACCGTCCATCCCGCTCCCGGTCGGCTAGCTGTCGCTCTAAGTTCTGGACCCTGTGGCGTAGCTCCTGCATTATTATGGCGCTATCGCCGCCCGTTCCCCCGAAGGGTCGTGTCCTCGTGTGTTATTGGGGGGACCTCCGCCGCCCCCTCAGTGAAGCGACGGAGGCCGCCCCCTCTGCTCCGGCTGCTCGAGCTTGGTCACCGGGGCCCAGCGCGACTTCCATTTAGGCAGGTTTCCCCACAGACGGCGCCAATGTTCGTTGGTCGGTTTCCGAACAGGTCGGGTGGATAGATGTAGGGGGGAGGACGCCTTGGTTTGGGTCGCGCTGCTTACGGGTAGTCGAGTAGCCGAGCACTTGTTGTGGAGAAATAATGAAGAGGGGGTGCCACCTGCAAAGACACTCCGACGCCCAAGTCAGGTATTGTGCAGGCGGGAAAAGTGATGTGGAAAAGTGACGTACCTCGGGGGAAGAGCCAATCTTCCCCTTATATACATGTCAGTCGTGGGCTCCTTGTGAGGAACAAAAAGGTGATAAGTATTCAAAGTAATAGAATTTAAAAATATTTAAAGAAAAAACATTGTATTTTGTATCTAACATCTATGTTCAAATTGTTCACTAAATAATTTAGGGGTGTTTATAGATTGGATCCGATTCGTATATCCGTGGTCTTTATCCAAATCCAATCCGAAAATTACGGATATAGATTCAATCCGCAAGGCTATCGGATCAGATCCGCACCCTAATCGAATTGGATTGCGGATTTTGTGTAGGTATCCGCATGTTCGATCTGCATATCCGCGTATCCGCAAAAATAAAGAAATAAATAAATAAATATTATTTTTATGTTTTATTTTAACTAATAATTATCATATATGTTGTATTATTTTAATTTATTATTTAAGAAAAATATATTTAATATTATTTTAAGAATAAATATATTTTAAAAAATAGAAAAAATAAATTTTATTGATATTTTTTAATAAGAATAAACTTTTAAAAATATTTTTATGTTTTTTGGATATATCCGACATTTGATCTGATCCGCAAATATGCGGATCGAATCCAAACAAAAAATATAGATATTAGATCCGATCCAATGATTTTAGTGCAAATCGGATAAAAATTTTGGCCATATTCAATTCGATCCGATTCGATTCGCGTTCACTCCTACTAAATATATATTTTGTATGTTAGAACGACAAACACAAATTTTATTTAAAAATTTATTATTGACTATTACGTTATTATAAATAGAAAGCAGAAATTAAATTCCAAAATTTACTTAAGCGGGCTGATCATTTGACCGTCGGTGATTCAAACACTGTACGATGACACAACATTTGTTTTGGTAAATGATCACATTAATAACGCAATGAAACCCGTGCTTGTTTGGTCAGTTACTTCTTTAACTGGTATTTTCGTGTTTTGTCCAACGAATTTATTTTTTTTTATCCATTTAACACAAAAATTTCAGGTGAGCCCATTAGTTTTTTTTTTCATCCAAATGGTATCTCTCAATCCGATAGGTTAACGACTAATTTGTTGCGAATCTGAGCTTCATTTAAAGGTTTATCGCTGGCCAATGAGTTGCTATATGCACAAAACGGGATTCGAACTCCCGATACTTGTTTAAGCGGACGAGTGAGTTGACCACTCGACCAACTCAAGTTGGTTGGTGAGCCCATTAGGTTGATTCTGCCTTTTTTAGAACCTGGATCTTCTTACCAGCCCAATGTAGTAGATATGAGATGGGCTTTTGCAACTACCAAAAATGAGGAGGATATGGGCTTTTTGGCGTTTCAGTTAGGCCCATTGTACATTCATAATGATTGAGGTGACAGACAACAGACATGCAAATCTGCGAAAACAAGTGAGGCGTTAACACACTCAAACTCCAAGCTGTTGCTGCTTATGGTCAAAACCAAAACAAAAAATAAAAATTTTATTAAAATTAAAATAAATAAAAAACAGGAGCGAGCGTCATTGTGTCAAAAGGTAGCTCTCGATTTTCCTACGATCGGTACCTTTCTTTCATGCACCGATCATTCTCATTACAAAATCGAATTCTTCTAGGGTTCTGATAAATCCTCAATCATCATTGTGTATTGAATTAGTTTCTGGTGAACTCTGTGATCCATGAAGATGGATTTAAGGTCCGGTTACAAGGTAATACTTCAGCTCAATTTCAATTTTTTTGTTTGTATTTTTATAACAAAATAAAAAGAAAGAAGAAAAAAATATAGTTTTTGAGAAGTTATATCTGTGCATTTTTTTAATAGTGGGTTAACTCTGAGTTTATGGTGAATTTGTGCTTGTTTAGAAATTAATAGTTGTTTAATTCGATTAATTTGAATTGCTGCAGGGGGTTGTTGGGCTTGTTTTCGGCAACGAGAGTTCTTCAGATGCAGATAGGTAAACTAGTTCTTAAATGTTATTGCAATTGGAAGTTTTCTGCAAGTGTAGTCAGTTCCTACCCTTTTCTTTTTTCTGATTTCATATGCTATAAACTTATAAAGTAATGGGACCTCAAGAATGTTCGATGTTCTTGCTTTGCTATACGAATGTTGTTTAAGCGCATTGTGGATTGGTCATTTGACTGAATGTTAAGTGAGAAATTCACTCTGCTTAACTAGTTTTCTTTAAATCTTTTGTGTTGTATTTAGTTTCCCTTTACTATATTTCATCGTTTTCAATTATCCAGATACTACTTATTTATTTATTTTTATTTTGAATAATCTGTTGCTTAATCTTACTACATTAATGAGTTCCTAATACTTAATGCTACATGCTTGGTATTTATCTTGTAGCTATGTTGAGCGGTTGCTTGACCGGATAAGCAATGGTAAACTAGGAGATGATAGAAGAAATGCTATTATTGAGCTTCAGGCTGTTGTCTCAGAAAATCAGGCTTCCCAGTTAGCATTTGGCGCCATGGGTATACTTAAACGAATTGTTTTGTTCTGTTTTCCTTTTATTTATTTTTTATTTTGATGATTAATGCTTCTTTGCAGGCTTTC
>NC_029776.3:84723174-84738945 GCF_000817695.3 Arachis duranensis
AAGATGTTGAAATGGTGACAAACTTTTCTTCCTTATCTTGTCTTCTTTCTAATTGTTTTGTATTGCTCAAGGCCTGGGCCCTGATCCTCAAGTCCACCATTAGTTATTAGACAAAATAAGGGAAATAAGAAATAAAAAAACTAGAATGTGAAATTTCTGAGCTTGTTTTTCGACAGCTTAATATGAGATTCATAGTCCAGTTCACCATGCTAAATCTAGAACTCAATACCATCTTCTCTCTAGGACTATGCAATATGCTGAATCAGTATAATGGTCATATTTTACAGTCTGTCATCCCTAAAGCAATTTCCCAATTTTGGCTTTGAGCTTATCCAGTGAACTTATTTACTTTTTCCTTTGGGGAATGATAAACTTTCCTCAGTCTATTTCCCCCGTTTTCTTTTAAGATATTTGAGATACTGATGCATTACTCAACTTACTTCACCGTGTCATATGTTGCTTTTGTTAATCTCGTTTAATGATGTGTATAGCCTCATAGGGCATAGGCTTTGTTATCTGTTATTGTGTTTGTTTATGATTATTGAGTGAGAATTCATTGCTGCATTTCTTTATTTCTCTTTCAACCCTTCTACGGTTGTGTGTTTTTTTTTTCCTCGTTTTTTCCCCCTCTCAGATGTGAATTCCCTCTCATGTATTTCTACCATTTGCTTCTAGTATCAAGTCTGAATAGTTTATTAGTTAAGATTACATTGAATTGTCCATGAAGGTTCGTGGTGCCCTGGAAACTCTAGTAAGTGCACTGACTCCCATTAATCATGGAAAAGGGTCAAGTAATGAAGTTCAGCCAGCCTTGATGAACACTGATTTACTTTCTAGAGAAGCAGACAGTATCTCTCTCCTTCTAAGTCTGTTGGTAAGAATTTCCTTCTAATCATGGGATGTATTTTCAATTATGTCGCAAGAATTTTGCTTGACTTCTACGCTTATATTGCATATAGATAATCATTATATCGTTTTCGTCATTTTTCCTTTGGGGTACTTTGACAGGAAGAGGATGATTTCTATGTGCGATACTATACTTTGCAACTGCTGACTGCCCTTCTCACTAATTCTCCACAGAGGTATTAGTATCATAGATTCGATTTGGATCAGTTCCTGAAATTTTTAAATCATCTTTCTCAGTAAAGACACTTGCTGGATTCCTCTTCAGGTTGCAGGAAGCTATATTGACCATCCCTCGTGGAATAACACGGCTAATGGATATGCTCATGGATCGCGAGGTACAAGACTTGAAAGCTCCGCAGTCTTCTCAGTAACTTTTTCAAACTTAATTGTTGTATTTTCTCACATGGCTACACAATATATATTTGTTTAACCCTTCGTATTTATGTTGGCTGGTAAAATTTCAATAACTATATTGGTGATAATCTGGTACTCTGTAAAAGTATTTACCTATGGAAATTGGAATATTCTAATATGGGTTGCCTATTGATCCTCATTTTGAAAGAAAGCTTGAAATATAATAATCAAAGTTTACCTCCAGGTAATAAGGAACGAGGCCCTATTGCTTCTTACTCACTTGACGCGTGAAGCTGAGGTAAACTTTTTGTTCTACTAGTATTTTTTATATTTATTGTGTTGGATGATAGAGTGTTTGTCTTATTTAAATTTATTTAATGATTATAGGAGATTCAAAAGATTATCGTCTTTGAAGGTGCATTTGAGAAGATTTTCAGTATCATAAGAGAGGAGGGAAATTCAGATGGTGGAGTTGTTGTACAGGTGATATATTAATACTGTCAGAAAGTTAAGTAAATTTGTTTTATGTGCTTCATGATGAAGCATACTAACCCATGGTTATGGTCTCTAATTGGAGCTTCCAAATTTAGATTTCCTCAAGCCTTTGTGCATACAAATATTTTTCTTTTGGGATAGATAATAGGAGTTTAGTTAAATGAGTCTTGCAAAGAGCTTACCTGTTTTGTTTTCTAATTATGATGAGCTAGTTTTGTTTACGAGTCAATATTATTATTATTATTATTATTATTATTATTATTATTATTATTATTTGGATAAAAAGTTATAGAACAATATGTTCCCAAGCTATTTTGAGACATTATGTCTTTCCATTACCAATTCCTTCAGATTTGTATAATTTATCACCTTTTGTTTATGCCAAGTGTTGAAAAGTGCTTTTTGTGATTTTTGGTCAAGTGAACTTCATTGGACGTTGAAGAGCTTATATCTAATAATTACAAATTCTGTGGATACGGTGCAGGACTGCCTTGAATTGTTGAACAACTTGCTTCGTAACAATGCATCCAATCAGGTTTGTTGACTCTGTTCTGTTTATTCAGTTCTAATCCTGTCCTGGTACTGACTTCAAATATGTATGGTTTAGGTACTGTTAAGAGAGACCATAGGACTTGATTCATTGATATCAATTTTGAAGCTGAGAGGAAGTGCTTTCTCTTTTACTCAACAGAAGGTTAGATTCTTTCAAATTTTTGCTCAAGTTTTTTTTTTAAGTGAACCCATATAGCTAACCTTTTTTATAAACACCCTGCTAGTAGACAATCAATCTGCTCAGTGCATTAGAAACCATTAGACTGCTTATAAAGGGTTCCGAGGCTGATACTGGGAAAGACATGAATAAACAGGCAAATAAGGCAAATTTGGTTCAGGTTTGTCAAGAACATAGTCTTGTGATGATTGCAGACAGTAGCAATCTGGTAATCTTATACATCCATTTTATGTTGACTTGATTTTGATTGTAGAAAAAGCTATTGGACCATCTTTTGATATTAAGTATTGAAAGCCAGTGGGCACCTGTTGCAGTTCGATGTGCGGTAAGATATGCTCCCTCAATTTAACTATCAAAAACAGAAAGTTTTCTTCTTTATTTGCCTCTAGCAAAAAGTTTCTGTAATAAAGCTCTAGTTACATTTTATTGTATAGATAAAATGCAATGTCCTTTGTATCCTAAAGTGATAAAAAGAACTGGCAATCTTTGTTTGGTTGCATTGTTATATTTCATTCTGTAGAATAAACAACATCTAGATATGGTTGTTGTCAAGAACTATTGTCTCAAAAAGGGGTGCTCGGGTTGATAGTGTTTTACTCTGATAGGCAATGCAATGTATTGGTGATCTGATTATTGGAGATTCAAAGAATCGTGATCTTCTTGCTAGCAAAATTCTTGGAGAGGAGCCACAAGTTGAGCCTGCTCTAAATTCTATACTTAGAATCATTTTGAGGACTTCTAGCATGCAAGAGTTCATTGCAGCGGATTATGTTTTCAAATGCTTCTGTGAGGTTGGTTATGCATATAGATTTTTAGTTAATAAAGTCTGATACACGTTTCTTTTCTTTTTCTTTTCTTTTGTTTTTTTAACATTGATATCAATATGTCTTTTGGAAGGTTTGCTTTGTTGTTGATGCTTTAGGACCGCACTTAGTTTTTTTTTGGATTAACTTAATGTTGAAAATTGCTTATAATCATTTTATCAAAATCTTACAGATAGATTCATTGTATTTTGTAGATATGAAAATTAAATTTGTTTGATATAACAAAGCCTTGTTCATTTATAAATCCAAAATAATCACAATTTGTTTGTATGCTTCTCTCAATCAGTTTAATACTGTTAAATTGTTTCCATTTCAGCATGCTATTACATGGTCTCACTTTGGGTGAAAACAGTGGTGATCTTGAGGTATGTAATATTAATATTAGAAAATGATGATATTGGGTGGCAATTCAATGAACTATAGTTTTTTGGTTTTGGTCTTGTACAATGGAAATTGATTTTCTTGATTTTTTTTACTTTCTGAGCAAAAACCATATGGATAACATTGTGTCAATAATGTAGATTTGTTGCAGAGCTGCAAGTGTTCTATCTCATATATTGAAGGACAATCTCCCTTGCAAGGAAAGGGTATGCAATAATTCCCTACCTCATTGTATTCTTAGCTTTATTCTAGTACTAATTCTGGTCGAGGTATGACCAGAGTCCATGTTCTCTATAAATGCTTTATTTTTAGCTCAATGACCAAATATTTTATCATAACCAATGGTCTCGAGTCGAAATCTTGGAAGAAGAAACTTTATTTATTTATTATTTAAGAGAAAGGCCCACGAGACCAAATCAAGTACCCCAATTCTCTTTATATATAGGTGTAGAAGATAACTGGATTGGTCAACTGGAAAATTAATTATGCTAATAAACCAAAAGATGTATGATTTTTGAATAATCCCCTAATTGATTCCTAGTGATTTTGTATTGGACAAATTAGTCCCTTGTAAAAAAAATTGATAAATTGGTGCCTGATTTTTTAGAATATTAGCCAAATTAGTCCTTGATAAAATAACAGGACAAATTAGTCCCAAATAATTTTAAAAATAGACAAAGTCGTCCTGAATTTTTCTAATTTGGGAATTAAATTGTCTGAACTTTTAAAAGACAAGGGACTAATTTGTCTATTTATTTTGTTAGGGACTAGCTAATTTGTCTATTTATTTTGTTAGGAACTAATTTATCAATACAAAAATTGTTAGGGAACAATTTGGGTATTACTTGTAATTCTTTTGTTTGTTATGCACGCACTAACTTTTAAAAAAGTGAGAAGTTAAAATAGTTTATTATATTACCATAGAGCTAATCATGCTGCTGCCACTAATATATCCTCTTTTATTTATTTAGTCTCTGTCTTTTGTCCCTCTCTTTGCAGCTTCTCCTTCTAGTAGTTGAATAGAAGTTTTAATACCTTAGGGGGTAGTTTATTTTTCTTCAATGCTTTTAATATTCTGGTTGTGTAAAATTAAGAGCCAAAGACAATGCATTTTTCCCCCTACAACGTCTTGTTGGGTTTTGTTTTCGCTGCTTATACACCTGTTTCTGCTGTACCTTTTTTGGTTGTTAGATTATCCATAAAAACGGAAACTTTGGTTGTGTTTAGAAAAATCTTATGAGAAAACTTGCAGGTTTTACGAATTGAAATAGAGCCACCCATGCAATCTTTAGGAGCTCCAGAGCCACTACTGCATCGAATGGTGAAATATTCTGCCCTTGCTTCTTCCATGAAAGGCAAAGATGGAAAGTCTATTACATCAGCAAACTCTTATACAGAAGTCATTATCTTGAAATTACTGATTACCTGGCTAGCAGACTGTCCAAGTGCGGTACAGTGCTTCCTAGATGCTCGCCCCCACCTTACTTATCTTCTTGAGCTCGTATCAAATTTGTCAGAAACAGTGTGTATAAGGGGATTTGCAGCAGTGATCTTGGGTGAATGTGTTATCTATAATAAATCCACTGATAACGGAAAAGATGCATATGCCATTGTTGATGCAATAAGTCAGAAAGTTGGGCTCAGTTCATACTTCCTAAAATTTGACGAGATGAAGAAGAGCTTTGCTTTTGCCAGTGTGGAATCATCTATGACCCGTAAATCATTCGCCAGATCTTCAGCAGCCAGCATGGCAGATATTGAAGATGTAGATGAAAATGATTTGTCTGAAAAGAAATCTCCTGATCATCCAATTCTTTCTTCTGTCTTGGATTCTTACTTTGTGAATTTTGTCAAAAAACTGGAGGCAGATATTAGAGAACAGATTGTGGATGTTTATAGCCAACCAAAAATCAAGGTGGCGGTAGTTCCAGCAGAATTAGAGCAGAAAAGTGGTGAAAGTGACGGCGAGTATGTAAAGAGGCTGAAAACTTTTGTTGAGAAGCAGTGCTCTGAGATACAGGTATTGTTTGTACTTATCTTTTCCTTCTATAATATCCTTATAAGTCCCGAGTTTGTTCCTTGTGTGCTAAAATCAACCGTCAAATGTAAGATAATTTTACTTGTGTGATTCTAACTGGCATTACCATTTTTCTTAAAGTGAGACTCTAGTGTTGGTTTAATGTTATGCATCTTGATAAGATTATTTTGCAAAGTCTTTGCTAGGATGTGCTACGGTCAACTACATTACTACATGTTTAACAAGTTGTTAACCGAGATTATTTCTGATGGTTTCTTCTCTATAAATCCCTAATGATAAGAAATTAATACTGCAGGCTCAGAATCTTAATATATCACTTTTAGTTGGATACTTGGAGGAGGATTTAATGGTGGACTATTTTATTACCTGAATTTGATAGAGGGCATTACAAGAATAGAAAATACATAAACTATAGTTGCCAGTGTGGTCCAACAAACATCAATGTGAAATTCATCATTTTACTATTCTTAATATGTATTCGATGTTGTGGTTCTTTGTATGATCATTGATCATTATTCCAGGATCTCCTTGTTCGAAATGCCACTTTGGCTGAGGATCTGGCTAAGACAAGTGGAGGTAGCAGAAGTTTAGAGTCTGACCAAAGAGTAAGTGGGGCCTCAGAAAGAGTCCAAATGGAGAAACTCCGAAGAGAATTCCAAGAAGCATCTCAAAGGTTGGTGAACCTTCAGGCAGAAAAGGCTAAAGTTGAATCAGAGGCAGAAATGTACCGGAATTTAGCCGGAAAGATAGAAGCTGATCTAAGGAGTCTATCCGACGCCTACAATAGTCTTGAGCAATCCAACATTCAAATGGAGAATGAGTTGAAAGCACTTAGGAAAGGTGGGCCCTCAACATTCCCAGATGTGGAAGCAATAAAAGCCGAAGCAAGGGAAGAAGCTCAGAAGGAGAGTGAGGGAGAGCTGAATGATCTGCTTGTATGCCTTGGCCAAGAACAAAGCAAGGTGGAAAGACTTACTGCTAGATTGCTCGAGTTGGGGGAGGATGTTGATAAACTACTTGAAGGCATTGGCGACGAGGCAGGGGCCGGTGAAGATGACGAAGATGATGATGATGATGATGCCGAATAATATATTTCAACTACGCCCTGCTAGCTTCGTGTTACACATGTCATGTTGAATTGTACAGTCTAACACAATTTGTTGAGAATGGAGCAGAAGATATATTCCATGGTTGAATCTGTTATGATTTCTTCAGGACCCTGTTTCTTGCTGGTGTTTTTGCAATATCATTCTCTTTATTTCTCCCTTTTAGTATTGGCGAATCAAATTTGGAGAAATAATTTAAAGTTCAGTATTTGTATTCTGTTGATATTTTAGATGAGGACTCTCTTGTTATTGTATATCTATGAAAATTATGTTATTTATTATTTAGTCGTTTCTCCAGCCTTTCCTTTTCATATGGTTCAGAATGAAAAAACTTGTTAATACTTTTCCCTTTTTCCCTTTTGGGGGTTCTACTTTATTATGCAAAGAACTCCTTGTTTCTGTTTGATTTATCATTACTTGTTATGAGATTATTGTGTCATGATACAACTTCTTCCAAAAACTTAAGTCGATAGGAAGAGATAACATATGATTATATCTCTTAACATTGTGATATTATGAGAAATACATTCTTATAGATTGAATCAAAACAAGAAAAGATTCAAGTTCACAAATTGAATACAAAACTGACATAACAAAAATGGATAGTACTCTTAACAATTGTCAATGACATCTCTCAGTTATTACACAGTAGAGCTGAATAATTATAATTAATAATGTTTAATGATGCTGATAAAACTCAGGCTCATTATTTGTTGTGGCCTCAGCATGATATAATAATATTCATGCACTTTCTATTTTATGTACACCTAATTAGGATCCTAGAGACCATGTAAATAAAAATGAGCATTTTGACTTGCATTAAAACTAGATCAGTGAAGGCCATAAAGAACCTTAAGAGGGTCTAATTGTCCACTGCAGTAGCTAGATGAAACAGTAGAGATCTCTTGATACCCTTTCCACTCTTCAGAAGGCTTCAAGACAATAGGGTTCTCAATGGCTGCAGAGTTCATACATATCATGAACTTGTAATCATCAACTCCTAAATCAGGTAGAGTCTTGCCTTTTCTGTCCCATGGATTCCATACAACTGCACCAATATAAGTATATATAACAAGGTGTTAAGTGAGACATAACAAGATAATATGCACCAATTGATATTGTCAAATAGTTTTACACTGTCATTCAATCGGTACTTGTAATATGAAATTGGGTAAAGTATCTTTTTTTTCTTTGAAATTTGCCAAATAATTCAAAAGTTTTCTTTTGTTTCAATTTGCATCAAATATATCCATGACAACTAAATTTTCAAAAAATTTAGGACTAATCTAGTAATAATGCATGATAACTATCTCTAATTTACTTGTGTTGATGGTTGGTTCTTGTAAAATTGTTGCTGAATTGGTTCTAAGTTTTTTGAAAAATTAGACGTCAAGGGTATATTTGATACAGAATAAAAAACTTTTAGGATAAAATTGAAACAAAATAAAACTTAAGAGTATATTTGAAACTTTTAGCAAAGTTTAAGAACAAAAAATATACTTTATCCTAGGAAATTTTATACCGATGGTGCATACAGATTAAATCCGTATTTAAAAATTTAAGATGACAAGTAATACGAAGTTAAATGTTGTAGAAATTTTTATGAACTTTTAACTATTCAACAACCTGCATCAGGCATTGCATTCTTCTGAAGTACAAAAGTTCTCTTCTTCTCATGGTCTATGATTGCAATTTTTGAAGGGCTGCGCAAGTACACCCTGTCAATCTACAAGGTAACACAATTATTAGAAATTTATGAAATTCAAATCAATTAATTAAAAAAAAAGAGATGTCTTTCTATACAAAAAATTTATGCTTATGATGTGAGTTCTAACCTCAAACCAATTGAATGAAAATATCAAAATTCAATTTAATATATTCATACCTCTCCATCAAATGTAATTGCATCTGCTTGTTCTGTGAACCTTGATCTGTTCATCAGATTGTCAAAGTAATCAAGTGTCTCCAATCCCTCAATTCTCACTTCACTGCAAAAGTGCACCATTCATTCAACTTTTCTTAGTCACTTAATTAAGAAACATGTTACAAACTAATCAATTTGATTCATAGCAACAATCATTTCTATAAACTTTTGCATACCTGATATCTGATACTGATAGATAGTTGCATAGTGCAAATGTGAATGAGAATGCTTTGTTATCAGTGTTTCTGACTCTTGGGATCAGAATCAACTTTCCAGGACTGATAGAGATGCGAAGCCGGAACTCAAAACTGCGAAAAATTTACATATAAGCAGTCTATTTTGGCAAGCAATTCGCTACTTTTGTGATTAACTGACAAGTATTTTTTTTAAAGATATAATTCAGTACTACACTGTATGCAGAATTTGGATTGAATCAATGATTACCTGCGAGGCGTCTTCAAGTCAACTCCGGTTGACTTGAGTATCAAGTCAACTGATGATTGATTGTCTGATGGTGGTAAAGGTGAAGGGTCTCTATCCAATGACCACATTCTGTTTCTTGTGAATCCATATTGTTCAAGTGAACCAAGATCACCAAACTGAAAATTCAAAAACTTTAGGACTTAAAGAAGCAACTATAAAAGAAGTTTTGTATGATGAAAAAAGTGTTAAACAAACTAACCCTTAGAAAGCATGATGATATGCCTCCTCTGATTGCTTTAGGCTGTTTCCAATTTCCCTGATTGGTAGAAAAAAAAAATCCCCATAAATTACATTAATTAAGCATGTTTATAAATTTCTCCTATTGACTGGAAAAACAAAAATTCAAACAAGCACATGGAACTTTCACACCCACGTTTAAGAGAGTTGATCTTGGATTTGAGAAAGAACATGAGTTTAACTTCAAGCACTAATTAATTATTGAATTTAATTTTGATGCACTGCTAGTAGAAAGTAGTTTTACACGTGTATCTAATTACATAACATCATATCAATAAAAATAACTACCTTTCACATACATTGACCGCGTGAATGGTCATCCAAAAGAACGGATGTGATTGCACGACTGTTAAAACGCTTTACATTATTAGTGCATCAAAATTAAACTCTTAATAATTATGCATTTTCAATGGAAATTAATGTATATTGTTGTTAACATTGCTGTAATGCATTGGATTTAAAAAGTGGAAAGAATCTTATTCTCGGACACACACCACTATGGTTGTTAGTAAAAGAAAGGAAAAAAGATCCTCTAAAGTGACAATGTTAGTAGAATAGTAAAGTGATGCTTTAATCACTTTTAAATTTGTAACATTTATTATCTGTGAATCCCACCATCTTAATTTAATGGTGATTAGTGGTATACTTTTTTCTCTAAGTGACAATACAACTTTAGAGGATCCGAATCCGAAAGAAAGTAGAAGAATTTATTTATTTTTCTTCTTTACCTTGCTGCTCATAAAAAGTAGCTCTTCCTTCCTTTCATTCTTCCAAGAAACAACTTGTCCTCCGTACAGAAGCACCTGAAAAACACATCAATTCACAACAATTGGTTTCTGCTGAAATTTGAAGTTGAAGCTTCTAACATCAGATCAATTTTGTTAAATCCATGGTAGCATCTTCAGAAAACAGAATAAGGAATAACAAAAAAGTAAAAAAAAAAAAAATTGTTCGATACAAAAATTCTAAAAATGATTATTAATTAAGTTCACACTTCCAAAGTATCAAAAAACTATTTCCAACTTAAAAACTTCTATATCTTATTTCAGAATTTGATACTAAAAATTGTTCCTAGAAAACTCATACAAGAGAATATATTCAGGATTCATTTCAATATGCACTTTACATATTTTATGATTAAATCATGAATAAGAAAACAGAAAAAGAAGAAGAAGAAGAAAAACAACCTCAGCTGAAGAACCCTTAGGTTCAGTTAAAATAATTCTTGGCAATCCATGTTTGTCATGATATATGTTAAACGGCATCGAAGATGATGATGTTGGATGCAACAACCTTGTTCTTATTCTACTCTTCACTCTCGCTATGCTCCAATCCAGCTTCAACAAACCAAAACCATAAACATATATATATCAGAGAAACAGAAACACATGTTTATAACTTTATACACACACACACACACACACACACACACACATATATATATATATGTTACATGAAACTAGCGTAAGGTTGAACCAAGGTTTACCCTTTTGGCAACTCAAAAGGACCCTTTTAAAATTAATGAAAAAGAAACAATTTTGCTGTTGAATTCTTTGAAAAGAAAATAATGGGGTGGCTGTGTTTTAGTCAAAGACTAAGCTTGAATTGAAGTGTTCATGTCTTTGGTGCTCTAAGAGGGTGTTCAACAATGCAAGTTCATGTTGGAAAATGTGTATGGTATATATAAAGCATGTCATGGATATTAAAAAGAAAAAAGAAAATTGTGAATGGAAAAAGGGAGACCATGGTTAACGTTGGATTTGGACAATAATGCCCTACATTTATCAACCATACTTTTCATATATGATTTTTTTTTTCTTTCGGTGTCAAAATCACATGTATGGTTTATTTTTCTCGCATGTATTTTTGGTTATTTTATCGAAAATATCCCTCCTCTTTATTTTCAAGAAGCTTAATATATTTTTTTATTAGAAATATAATTATTTGTGTATATTTTTTTATTCGTTTAAATTTTTAGTTAAATAATTTTATAATATAGTATCCAACATGGTATCATAATATTAAAAAAAAAAAGAAAATTTAGCATGTATAAAATAAATAAAAAAATACAAAATACANATTATACAAACAATAATCACCAAAACTAATAATTTATATTCCATTGTTTTTATCCAAGATACAAGAAAAATGGAAAACAACAATAAAGAAATGAATGCAAGGAATCTTTTTTGCCCTCATGCTCTAATAATGCCTATTATTATTAAGAAATAAGAACACATATAATATTTTAAAATTCCTTTTGTGACCTCGGATTCTTTTGCTCCTCATTATCATGTCTTTTTCAGAAGTTAACCATCAAAATGTTATCCTCTGGTTGGTCCAGCTTGTACACGTAAGCACTTCTATATGCTGTGTCATGTCACTTTACAATTTTACATGCAACTCTTTAGTATATTTTATTAAAAAATATTTAAATATATTATTATACTGATGTTTTAGTAATTTTTAACTGTTGATTTTAATTATAAAATATATATATAATATATAACTAAAATCAATAATTAAAAATTATTAAAATATTAGTATATCAGTATATTTACAAAATTTTCTATTTTATTATTATATATTAAAGTTTAATTGTGATCCAAAATGAATATATATACGAATGAATGATGCTAATTACATGAAGTTTCAAAAGTTAAATTGATAGCATTATTGAAAATTGAGATATATTGACGTGAATGGTGTAGATAAATTCTGCCTAGTGTTCGATATTTTCAAGGAATGAGTGCGGAAATTAGGCACTCTAAATAAATAAATAAAAAACATTAGTTGATATTATTTGTTGACGTGACTAAGTTGAAAATTTCATGCACTGAGATAAAAAGTTACTAGCTAGAGTATCAAATTAAAGAAGAATTTCTTCTATAATTAAATATTTAAATTTATAGGTTAGTTGTTTTCATTGATGTAGATGTGAAAAATTTTCTCCTTCCTTCAATTAAAGAAAAGAAAAACTAAGGATAAAAAAGATCAATCTCGTTAGGTCTATTTTTTTAATTTTATAATAGACGCTAATAGTTTTTGAACAACTAATATGCATTTTTTAGATTTTTGTTTTGTTAATTAAAAAATAATTTAAACTAATTAATTAATTAATTAATAACTGTATTATTATTATATAGGTGTTAGGAATATTTGGTATATAAATGGTATTATTAAAAAAATATCAACAATCTTAAAAATATCTACAATTACTTGCAAAGCTTGATCACTCAAAGTACCATGGAACTATATATCCTTATGAACGTATTCTTCAATTACACTCATATATAAAATTATTCAACTTTGATATTTTTGAATCCTTTAATTTATTACCTTAATTATTAATTGACAGGCATTCTTCTTCTTTTGGGATATCTATTGGCGTGCATAATTTTATTTATTTTCATTATACCTAAGAATCTTGTTGATATCTTCAATTTAATCTTCAGACTCATCATTAATTAAATGTTGTTTTGTTTACTCTCAAATTCATACATAATATTATCATTAATTAGCATATCACTACTAATAAATATTCAGTATATATGACTTATTTGTTTATTTATATATCATAGCGATAGATTAATTAATTCCATAAACTGGAATAATATATATGCTTTTTATAAATTTATATTTTATTCTTCATCGTTCCTATTATGAAATTAATTTTTTTAATTTAAATTAATAAAAAACTAATATAAATAATTATATCTCTTCTAACACTCATTTTTAAACAAGTGTCTCTTTTAGATTTATTTGATTTTTCATAATTTTTTTCACTTTTTATTTATTTTATGTTATTTTTTATTTTTAAAATTTATTAAAGATTAAATTTTAAATTTTTTAAATATAAAATTCTAATACTATGTCATAAAATTATTTCTTCTAAAAATTTAAACTAATAAAAAAACAATTTCAATTATTATATCTCCATGTTGGTATTCTTGACCTTCATCATCCATAGACTATTTATATTTTTATAGTATAGTATTAAACAGATGATGATGTATTGTCATCTTTATCTGTCTAAAATTTTGTGACCACATAAGGCATATTCCTAGCTATCTACATTTTCCGGCAAATATCATCTACAAAATTAGTCATGTATGTTTGTAAAAACAGAAAATTTATATCTATAGTCTATCATGTTTAATTAATTTTGTATATTTCTAATTGTAGTTTCTTTTAGCTTTAAATTAAAGTGTGCGGATGATACATATATATTCATCATATTTTAAGCTGAAAATGAATTTTATCCAGATGAATGAGATTAAAAAAAAAATTACATCTTTTGATTATAAAAAAAATTATTATTTTACGTTACTAATAATTACCTCTTTTCTAAGTATTTAAGCGTTAAAACTATTATATAAAAAAATGCAAATGATTTATATTTATCATTTGGCACCAAAGTGGCAAATTTTTAATATATATGTCTCCTTGAAGTTATATTAGTTAAACTATATTTATAATTAAATTTTTTTATGAATAATGCTATACATTCAATTTTTTTATTAATCAAGTTTAATTAAATTAATTTAATATAATAAAATTTAGTTATAATTAGTATTATTTTAAATTTTATTATTTAATTTAACTAAATTTAATTCATTAAAAAATTAAATGTGTAGCATTAATTTTTTTTATTGGGTGCAAATTAAAGGGTGTAGAAATTAAAAGCTATAATTAAGGTAGAAGTTGCTTTCTGTCTACGCAGATATGGGTGGAGAGAAGAAAAATTAGAAAGGAACAAATTAAATGTGGGCCTAAAGCCTTAAGCATATCACCATCTTAAATACTCTTTCCTATTTTCTGCATAAACCCTTACATGGGAATAGAAAATGACATGCAACTTTAGTATTATTTATTATGGACAAGTTTTTCCTACTTTATGTTTTTTGTCACATAATACTTATAATATAATATAGGAAGGGCGGTGGTATGAGGTGACACCAAATTAAAGCATATTGGAATGAATAACAGTAGCCTATGTTCCATAAAAGACCAATTTATCATGTTTCACAAAGTTTAATATAACTTGAGAAAAAAAAAAGGTTGATGATATGTATATCATACACTATATATAGTCTTTTGATAACAACAATTACCTCTTCATGTTGGCAGACAAAGGGTGATTGTATCATTTGGTGAGTGATTGATGAGATATTATCATTATTTTCTTAAAGTAAATTATAAGTAGCTTTGAAAAGTTAGTATGAGAATAAATGTCAATTATGTAACGTTTGAGAGGAGAAAAAACACGGGGATAGGAAAATTTCTTAGGATGAGAGATTTCAATCCAAGGGTAAACTAATGGTAAAACATTAACTTTGAGGTCAAAATCCTCTAAGAATTGGATATATATATATATAGGGTTAGAAATATAATTATTTATATTCTTTTTTTATATTAGTTTAAATTTTAGAAGAAATAATTTTTTAAAATTTGATTTTTTTTAATTTAAAAAAAATTAGCAAAATTACATAAATTTTAAAAAGGACTCTTATGCAAGAGAACGTATTAAATATATCATTCATATATTTCTTTTACGAGGTTAAGCTTGCGAAAAAATTAACCTAAATAAAAAGATATGCATGTTAAATAAATAGAGAATAACAATTTAATTTGATTTGTTAAATTTTAATTGATTCAATTTAGTTTTTTTTTAAATGTGACGTTAGACTATTTTTTTCATTTTGGGTGAAAGGGAAGGGTAACAAAGAAAAAGAAAAGCAAAAAAAAAAAATAGAAAAGACTAAACTAAATTACTATATCAATTAAATCTCTTAAGTAAAGATCAGTATCTAAAATATGCACAAAATCCATCTTTCCTCCAACAGAATTGGTTTTCATCCATTTAGAATATCAGAAAGAGTTTAACTTGGCCTAACAAAACAAAAAATATTTTTAACGAAATGAATAATATTATACATTTAATTTTTTTTATAAGCTAAATTTAATTAAATTAGTCTAATATAATAATTTTTTTTATGATTAGCATTATTGCAAGTTTTATTATTTAACTTGATAGAATTTAGTTCATAAAAAAATTTAAATATATAACATTACTCTAACAAAACACTAATCTGAATTATTAGTGTATATTCACTAAATAGTTTAAATTTGTCTTATTTAACATTCATTAATTATAATAAATACTAAATAAGATCATTTTTAACTATTTTTTATTTTTTTTGTTACCAAATATTTTGCTAACTAATTTGGTAGTCATCAATAATAAATAATAACATTTGAAAAACAATAAACAAATAGTAAAAAATTAAATG